>NW_028247801.1:0-106506 GCF_964263255.1 Lissotriton vulgaris | reverse complement strand
ACATTGATGTCTTTTGAGATGTCATCATTGATGTCACTGACCATGTCATGAATGATGTAATATGTGACATCATCAGCAGTGGATTGCGGGTGCGCGAAATATAGTTAGTACAACTAACTATATAGGAGCAATTTCAATGGTTTTTTAAATGCTAATTCCTAACTATATAAGGCCTGAAACCTATGTTTTTTTAAGTGAATATATATATATATATATATATATATATATATATATATATATATATATATATATATATATATATATATATATATATATATATATATATATATATATATGTACACCACGCCGATTTGGTCCTAGCTGGGCGAAATTGCGCTTTTCCTTTCGGTGGTGCGTATTTCCCCCTGCAGGACCTCGCCAGATTACCTCTACCAACTCTGGTGCCTCCTGCACCAGAGAAATGGGATGCACTCACGGAACTACAATATGTACACAACAATAAATCAATCAAGCAAACCTACCTTGAATGTACCCCTTTTTTCTGGTGCAGGATCACCAGAGGTGGAATATCTATATATATAAAATCCGTACATCCACTTTTGTAGCAATACAAATTGCAGGTGTTGCATTTTACTGCCAGCTTAGTTTTACCACCTTAACAGAGCTCTAGAGGTTGAAGAGCCTTGCCTAGATTCAAACGTGCAAAATACAGAAATCAGCAGTGTGCACTTACCTACCTGAGCTCTATTATGTGCTTGATTACATTTACAGGCTCTCCAAGTCAGCCCTGCATGAGTCTGCTGAGAGCTGTCTTCAGAGCGATATCTTTCATCACTGAAACTGAGTTATAGTTAGGATTTTTTTCAATACAAAATCTCAAAATTCTATTGTGAATAACTTTGGCGCCGGTTGACGAATCTGCCTGAAAATTTCCTCAAATTTGCCTCGCGGAGATCCGGTCCTTCCTTGAAAGTTTGGGGGGGATTTGTCAAGCGGGGGCCGAGATAAAAGGGGGGTCCCAAAACGTGTTTTCTCCATGTTAATTTCCATAGGGCGGTCAAACTCACTTTTAGCCCGAACGGCTGAATGGATTTCCACCAAACTTGGCAAAATTGTAGGGACTGGTAGCCCGATGTGCCTTTGCTATGTCTCAAGATATGTGCTCCATTGGATTTTGAGTAATTTAGGTTAAAAAAACATATGTATATCTATAGGCGCGCCCCGGTACGCGCACCGGGGAGCGCACCGGGCGTGCTACGCGACTTGCGCACGGAAAGCTGATTGGCTCACGGGTGTCTGTAAACATTCGAAACTGTCCGGAGCGGCCGCCATCTTGTGTCTCGGTAGGATCGAGACACAAGAGGTGGCTAAAAAAAAGGGGAAAATGACCATAAGGGGGCAGAGTAGACCCCCCCCTGACCCCCTAGGTTTGATGTGGGGGCTATAAAAGGGCCCCGCGGGGAAATTTTTTATTTTTTTTACTTTTGCGCGCGGGGAGCGCCCGGTACGCGCTCCGGGGAGCGGACCGGGGAGCATAGCATGGGGAAAACCCAGTTTATTCACTGTGTCACCTCTACGACCCTTTCTTGCGTCAATACGTCCCTTTTGCATACATTACACCTGACGTAGGTATAATGTGGCACAGGGGCTTACAAAGTGACGCATCTACCTAGATGCGTCACTTTGTAAATATGACTGAATAAGGTGCATTTTTTACAGCACTGGTGCGTCACAAAAAGTGACGCACCGGTGGCGTTAACGTGACGCATGGCCTCATAAATGAGGCCTTCAGTCTTCTAGTCATGGGTCATATTAAATATATGACGTATTATGTCGGAAGTACTTACAGATACGTCAGTATTTCAGACGTATCTGTAAGCGCAAAAGTGATGCATTGCTGGAGTATGTCACAAAAATGATGCAACTCCAGCAATGCATCCTTTCACATGGCGCCAGGCCCCATGTGAAAGGGCCTGCACGCCTGCTGTGAAACAGGCGTAAGATTTGGACGCAACAGCGTCATAAAAGTGATGCAGTGATATCTCATAGATTTCACTGCGTCACCTCTACGACCCTTTCTTGCGTCAATACGTCCTTTTTGCATACATTACACCTGACGTAGGTATAATGTAGCGCAGGGGCTTACAAAGTGACGCATCTACCTAGATGCGTCACTTTGTAAATATGACTGAATAAGGTGCATTTTTTACAGCGCTGGTGCATCACAAAAAGTGACGCACCAGTTGCGTTAAAGTGACGCATGGCCTCATAAATGAGGACTTCATTCTTCTAGTCATGCGTCATATTAAATATATGACGTATTATGTCGGAAGTACTTACAGATATGTCAGTATTTCAGACGTATCTGTAAGCGCAAAAGTGATGCATTGCTGGAGTGTGTCACAAAAATGATGCAACTCCAGCAATGCATCCTTTCACATGGGGCCAGGCCCCATGTGAAAGGGCCTACATCAGTCTTACGCCTGCTGTGATACAGGCACAAGATTTGGACGCAACAGCGTCATAAAAGTGACGCAGTGATATCTCATAGATTTCACTGCGTCACCTCTACGACCCTTTCTTGCATCAATACGTCCCTTTTGCATACATTACACCTGACGTAGGTATAATGTAGCGCAGGGGCTTACAAAGTGACGCATCTACCTAGATGCGTCACTTTGTAAATATGACTGAATAAGGTGCATTTTTTACAGCACTGGTGCGTCACAAAAAGTGACGCACCGGTGGCGTTAAAGTGGTTGCATGGCCTCATAAATGAGGCCTTCAGTCTTCTAGTCATGCGTCACATTAAATATATGACGTATTATGTCGGAAGTACTTACAGAAATGTAAGTATTTCAGACGTATCTGTAAGCACAAAAGTGATGCATTGCTGGAGTGTGTCACAAAAATGATGTAACTCCAGCAATGCATCCTTTCACATCGGGCCAGGCCCCATGTGAAAGGGCCTGCACGCCTGCTGTGAAACAGGCGTAAGATTTGGACGCAACAGCGTCATAAAAGTGACGCAGTGATATCTCATAGATTTCACTGCGTCACCTCTACGACCCTTTCTTGCGTCAATACGTCCCTTTTCCATACATTACACCTGACATAGGTATAATGTGGCGCAGGGGCTTACAAAGTGACACATCTACCTAAATGCGTCACTTGACTGAATAAGGTGCATTTTTTACAGCACTGGTGCGTCACAAAAAGTGACGCACCAGTGGCGTTAAAGTGATGCATGGCCTCATAAATGAGGCCTTCAGTCTTCTAGTCATGCGTCATATTAAATATATGACATATTATGTCGGAAGTACTTACAGATACGTCAGTATTTCAGACGTATCTGTAAGCGCAAAAGTGATGCATTGCTGGAGTGTGTCACAAAAATGATGCAACTCCAGCAATGCATCCTTTCACATGGGGCCAGGCCCCATGTGAAAGGGCTTGCATCAGTCTTACGCCTGCTGTGATACAGGCACAAGATTTGGACGCAACAGCGTCATAAAAGTGATGCAGTGATATCTCATAGATTTCACTGCGCCACCTCTACGACCCTTTCTTGCGTCAATACGTCCCTTTTGCATACATTACACCTGACGTAGGTATAATGTGGCGCAGGGGCTTACAAAGTGACGCATCTACCTAGATGTGTCACTTTGTAAATATGACTGAATAAGGTGCATTTTTTACAGCACTGGTGCGTCACAAAAAGTGATGCTCCGGTGGTGTTAAAGTGACGCATGGCCTCATAAATGAAAGCTTCAGTCTTCTAGTCATGCGTCATATTAAATTTATGTCGTATTATGTCAGAAGTACTCACAGATAATTCAGTATTTCAGACGTATCTGTAAGCGCAAAAGTGATGCATTGCTGGAGTGTGTCACAAAAATGATGCAACTCCAGCAATGCATCTTTTCTTACCCTTCCACACCCCCGTTCCTTTTCAACATTTTCTTTGAATATCCACATTCCCCATGTTCACTCTCCTTCTCCTTACTTTCCTTCCCAACACTCACCTTCTTTCAGTCCCCCTACTTCACTTCTTTTCTCCTCTCATACCTTTCTGTTCTTTCTTACTCATTTTCCTTTCCATTATCAATGCCCTCCACTTCACTTACTCGTTTTCATTTTCTTCTTTTTTCTTTTTTTAGAACAAAAACAAAAACAGGGAATGGAAACTGCTCAACAGGAGCAAAAAAAACAAAATAATTAGGGCTGGGAATGGCAGCGATGGTTCTCCAATGCTCGAACCATGAGCAGGACACTTTGCTCCCCAAAGGTAAGTAGCTGATCGCAGTATCTGCATTTCAGGACGCCTTTGTTGAATGCAGGCTGAATGTTTGGAACTAGCTCCTGCGATCACCCCCTCACTGAAGTAGTTGCTCCTCCGGTGGATGTAGAGGCCCCATCGCTGGGAACCTCTTGTGCCAGAGCCCTGACACTTTCCCGGGCAAAATTCAGGGGGTGCCTCCTCTCCACATGGCGAAGCCTTGTGGAGTTCCCAAAATAATTTTTCTTAGTGGGGTCACCCCGTGACAGGACTGTGTGGCAGATCCTGCACTCCACTTTTGGAGCATTGACCTTCTTCTGGTCATCTGGTATGGAAAGAAAAATTCCAGATGAAATGCTCTTTCACCTTCGACTGAGGAGGCTCTCCATCAATGAATTCAGGCTCAGCTTCACTGATGGATGGTCTGGCAGCCATGATTATCCAAGAAAGATTGAAGAAAAAAAAGGCAAGAAGTGAAGGAAATGGGTGGGGATTTCATTCTTTGTAAAAAAAACTGTTAGCAACCAATGAAAAGTGTTCTTTTAAGGTCACATGACTTGACGCGCTGACACTGCGCGCACCGGAGCGCTTCCGGGGGCGCATACGCGGCGCAAACGTAGGCGCTTCCGGGGGCGCATATGCGGCGCGAACGTAGGCGCTTCTGGGGGCGCTTACGCGGAGCGCCGAAGTGAAGTTTTGATAGTTTCACGGAAATGCTAAATTATTTTCATTTCCTTATTCAAAAAAACTGCTTTTATATGTATGGTACTAAATGTCTTGCGTTATTATTGACTTTTCATTCATAGTTTTTTACACGAACGCAAGTAGCGCTCTGGGTGCGCTTTCCGGAGAGCTTACCGGTGCGCGGACCCAGAGTGCCCCAAGAAAAAATGATAAAAAAACTAATTTAAAAAATATTATTATAAAAAAAAATAACACTAATTAATACTCACACAAAACAGCAAAAAAAAATCGTAGGTTACAAACTCGATAGAGAAAGGAATTAGCATTTAAAAAACCTATGAAATTCACTGAAAAAACCATCGGTTTCACACCAGTTATAGTTAGGAATTAGCATTTAAACAACCTATTAAATTCACTGAAAAAACCATAGGTTTCACACCAGTTATAGTTACCTGGAAATTTTACTGACCATGTCATGAGGGATGTAATATGTGACGTCATCAGCAGTGCATTGCAGCTCCTGCTCCGAACGCGGTTGCGCTGCGCTGCGAGTCCCTGATGAAATGCTGCAAATGCATGAAACGTGTCGGACGAAGAGGACTATTTTGGTTGCAAGGGTTACTTTCTGTATTCGGCAACCTCCATTAAACAAGTTTAAGCTACAATTTCCTGCTACAGGGCTCTTCCATTGTGGGCACTCTTGTGGATTTGTATTGAGTGGTCGAGCCTAGGTCGCGGAAGAGCCCCGCTGTTGAAACACAACCCGGCGGGAACGCTAAGCAGCGCAACCGCGTTCGGAGCAGGAGCTGTGTTTGGAGGTGATGAGGTGCCGGGACTGTGAGGTAACCTGTAACCACAACCCACTGGGGAATTATTTGTTTTTAATCAGACTGCTAACGGCACTTGGCCCACTTGGGAAGGAGATAAACACTACAAGTTCCATGATACCACAGGAGTGGTCACGCCCACTGAGGCGGACTTTGATGATGATCAGGTGTTTAAATCAGAGTGCCGTCAGACAGTTTGGGAATCCCGAGTCCCTGATGAAATGCTGCAAATGCATGAAACGCATCGGACGAAGAGGACTATTTTGGTGGCAAGGGTTACTTTCTGTATTCGGCAACCTCCATTAAACAAGTTTAAGCTACAATTTCCTGCTGCAGGGCTCTTCCATTGTGGGCACTCTTGTGGATTTATATATATATAAATATTTGGAGGAGAAACGCGTTGGGTTTATTTGGACCTGTTCAGCTTTCATTGTAAATTAAAAGCACCTTTTGAACCAGCAGCCGGGTGTCAGTATTCCCTACTTGAAAGACAAGTTTGGAGTCGTGAAAATGTTTTTACGAGGGAGCTCCGGTACCGTTGTACTGACCCGCCCTGCAGAGTCCGTGGCTCATTCACCGGAGCAACGTTTGTGGCGTATATATATATAATTGATTGTATATTATATATATATTAATGTATACAAAAATAAATATATACAGATACACACACGCACACACATATCTATATATCTCCTATAAACTAGAAATCATGTGTGCGACTTTCCTTGCACCTCTGCAGCGCGAGATATCTGTATATATATATATATATATATATATATATATATATATATATATATATATATATATATATATATATATATATATATATATATATCCCACTGCTCCGACAACACCAGCCTGCCGCACTCCTATGCGGGTGCCTGCCTAATGGGGATGTACCCATCACATATATGCAGCTCCAAACATCCTCCAGGACTCCGCCTGTTACAGATTAGCAGCACTCACAGGGGTGGTTTTTATAAAAGGATTTATTCAAAAAACCTTTAGCACATCAAAGACGTGTTTCGGCGTTTAGCCTTCATCAATTTGTTTTTACAGTTTGCGCCACGGCCATTCATATTATTTATGTATCACATGGTACAATCATGAACATAGTAAGAGGACTTTCGATGCCTCTTCCAACACACCTCCATTTTATAGTGTGCAAATTTGCCTATGAGACGCGATAAATGTCGCAAACCTTAACAATCTCAAAAGCATACAGTATTGAAAATGCTGTCTGTCTTTTATAGTCCCACATTTCCCCATAATACAGCCCTGGATGGGCAAAATAATGGTTCATCTGTACTTCACGATCCCGCCCTGGATGGGCTCACTGTTCAACTGTTATACATTACACGCACATTAGTACCATATTTCATATTTTCAGTGCTAGTCCAAGTCCATTTTCCATATTACAATTCATCACCATCATATATACTTATTTTTACAGTAGAAAAACCCAGACTAAAAATGGGAGAGAAAACGTTAGTTACATGATCATACTCTTCACAACCTTAGCCTAGATGTACTGCCAATTCTTCATGAACATTAAGACCATTCGGCACCTTACTTTGTAAGTCAATGATATACCGTGACTCTAACTGTCTCAGTTTCTGCAGCCGATCACCCCCTCTAACACTCAGGGGGACACTATCTAAGCATATGTATGACAACAGGTCCCTGTTGCGTCCATGTGCTGTGTCGAACTGTCTCGCGTCCAGATAGGTTGTGTCTGCATTATTATTGGCTCAAATATGTTTCAGTATGCGGATCTTAACTGGACGGGTAGTGCTCCCAATGTACCTCATCCCGCAGGGACATGTGAAGCAGTATATTGCAAACGGTGTCGTACAGGTCAAGAATTTCTGTATTTTTCTTGGTGTAGCTAGGCCTGGAATCTTGTAAGATAAAGTGCGTTTGCTATATTTACACGCTTTGCAGCGGCCGCACAGATAAAAACCATTCAATTGTTTCAATTGTGGTTGAATAGTATGGCTCTCATGGTGGCTATGTACTAGGTGATCCTTAAGTGCCCTGGCTTTCCTGAATGTGACCAATGGATTGGGTGGCAAATCTTGTCTAATGATGTTGTCAGTCATTAAGATGTTCCAGTTTTTTCGCAGAATCCTTTTCAGGTCTCCCGCATTCTCTGAGAATGTCGTAATCAATCTAAATGTGCTACTTCCTGACTCTTTATTCTTGGTTTTAAGTAGCTCACTTCTCTCCATGTTGTTCACTTTCCTCAAAGCTTGAGTTAATACCCCATCTTTATAACCTCTAGCTTTAAATCGAATTAGACTTTCTTTTGCTGCCTTATGGAATTCTTGGTCACATGAGTTGTTTCTCTTTATTCTCAGTAGCTCCCCATACGGAATACTATTTACCAATTGCTTAGGGTGGCTACTGGTGGCATAAAGTGTTGAGTTGCCAGCAGTGGACTTGCGGAAGAGTTTCGTGTGCATTTTTCCATTCTCTATATACACTGTGAGGTCAAGATAATTCACCTCTGTGCTACTTATCTCTCCCAAAAATCTCAAATTTAGATCATTTCTGTTCAATACATCAACATACACCGTAGCTAGTTCTACCGGAACATCTAGAATGATAAAAAGGTCGTTGACATAACGATACCACCCTTTGATTTTCTCATTCCATTCACGATTGATCTCTGACCAAGCCACCTGCTCCTCCCACCAGCCTACGAAGAGATTCGCAAAACTGGGAGCGGAGCAGGTCCCCATGGCCACGCCCGACATTTGCTTAAACAATTGCTTACCAAACAGAAACATATTGTTGTTCAAACAAAACTCGATAAATTCAGACAACATCTTATTATGCTCATAGTTTCTTGCTCGTCGTATGTTCAGAAAACTCTGTACTGCCTTAAGTCCATCCTTGGGTGCAATGCACGTATATAAGCTGGTTATGTCTATAACCATCAAACAATAACCTTTGCACCAGACTATATTGTTGATACAGTTCAAAAAATATTTGGTGTCTTTTAGGTATGATTTCAATGTAACAACATGCGGGAAAAGAAAATAGTCAATATACAATGACAGATGTTCAGTCAAGCTCCCTTGCGAAGCCACAATTGGTCTCCCTGGTGGGTTCAGCTTATCTTTGTGGATCTTAGGAAGGCAGTAAAAGGTCGGTATGATTGGGCTTAGGCATCTTAAAAACAAAAATTCGTCAGAATTCAACATGCTCTTATTGTACTATTTAGAGATCTATTCATGGTATTCTGTTACACTTCTGTTGTAGATTTTATCACTAATTCTAGTGTATGTTTTAGTGTCATCAAGCTGACATAGGGCTTCCGTCTCATACTGCGTCTTGATTAATAAGACAATGTTCCCCCCTTTATTCGAGGTTTTGCATATCCAAGAAGAGTCTTCACACAGTGTTTTTAGTGCCAACTGCTGTTTATTAGTGAAATTCTTGTCCTTCTTTTTATATTTGATGGCATTCCTTAATGTTGGCAAATCCTTTACTACAGCTTCTGAAAAAGTGTCTATAGCATCTGTACCCATAGTTGGCATGAACGTAGAGGTGGGTTTGAAATTACTCGCCCCTCCTTTCTGTTGTACTTCCATGTCCAACAATATTTGGGAGTTTCTGTGTCCAATATCTCGTCCTCATTTACTTCCATCCTCAGTTCCTCTATAGATCTTATCCCCTCCAAGTCTTTACATGTTGGGAGTGTGTTTTTCAACTGTTTACTTCCAGCTACCTTTCATACGGTTAGGTACATTCAATCAATCAATCAATCATGTCACTTGTATAGCGCGCTACTCACCCGGAAGGGTCTCAAGGCGCTTGGGGGAGGGGGGGCCGCTACTGCTCGAACAGCCAGGTCTTGAGTTGTCTCCTGAAGGCGAGGTGGTCCTGGGTCAGCCGAAGGTGGATAGGGAGGGAGTTCCATGTCATGGCCGCCAGGTAGGAGAAGGATCTGCCTCCGGCGGTGGCTCTTCGGATGCGTGGTACGGCGGCGAGGGCGAGGCTAGCGGATCGTAGCTGGTGGGTGGGCGTGTGGAAGGACAGGCGGTCGTTGAGATTGACATTCATGTTTATTATACAGGAATTATAATTTTTTTTACACTAGTAGACTATATATAGAGGAATCTGTAATGTCGAATATATACATTTTTTCCACTTTCGTGTAACTGTCCGGATCTGGTGCTAGTACCAGGATAAATAATAAGTGGTTTAGATGCTGGGGATGAGTGTTGTGCCAGGTAATTAGCAGTAGAGGAGTGATTACATGACTATTACCAAACAGGCTACAGATTGTTGCATGTTGACAGACCTTTTTGTACTTTTTATTTGTCAGTTGGCTTCTAACTGAGTTGACTTTTTTGTGAGTAAGTTTTGGTCTTCATTAATATTGAGGTTACTAGCATGTATATTATTGTGTATTTTTTGTTTCACTGGGGAAGGTTTGTTTTCACTTTTTTGGTTATTTTTCACTCATGGCACAGTCAAACTGGGAGGTTAATTATCTGTACATGTTTTTTTTGTGTGATATGTTCCTCTATCTGTGTACTAAATATTGTTAATCCGACTTTTCTACTTACAATTCCCCTGACGAAGGGATATTTCATCCCAAAATGCATTGGGAAAGGCAACAAGGAAATTGACGCCAAATATGTTGTTCACATTTATTTCATGTATATTTATTTTGAATTGCTGATTGTATTTGCAAAGTACATTTCAGAAACTGTTAAGAAGAATATGTAACGGTTACAAGGTCTCATATTTTTCATAAAAATTCTTGTTCTTGAGTAAATAAGATGAGACAATGATATATTGTATGATTGTGTGTTGATTAATTGAGCAAACTTAGTTTTGCACTCTGCAGTGCGGGAAGGGGCAAGTGATCAGTCACACTTGCTTTGTTCATTTGTTTGTTAGTCAAGAGGTTAGCTACCTCTTTCCCACCCAGAATGCCTTGACATATAATTTGTTTAAAAATCAAACAGGTTTCCATAGTACACAACTAGGTGTGCGCAGTCCATTACAATATGTTTTCGGCTTTGGCTTAGCATCCTTGATTCTCGGCAAATCACTTAATCTCCCCATGTGTACTAAAATGAATGTGCCCCTCTGGTGTGCTAATGTAAAGTGCTCCAATACCTTTGGGTGGTGTTTGGGGCTATATAAAACTGCACAAAAAAATAACTGGTGCTTAGGTAAAGTGCTCCAACACCTCTGAGTGGTGCTTGGAGCTATATAAAACTGCATACAAAAATAACTGGTGCATATGTAAAGTGCTCTAATACCTTCATGTGGCGTTTGGCGCTATATAAAACCGCACAAAAAGAATAAACTGGTGCTAATGTAACATGCAGCACTACCTTAGGGTGGTGTTGGTGCTATATAAAACTGCACAAGAAAAAAAGGAAAGAATCATAGTATTAGGTTGGTTTAAAGTAGTGAACATGAGGAAATACATTGCATCAGCAACCACATTAAAAGGACTACTTTTGTCATAGACATTGAGGGGCAGGCAGACCTTGATGACAACAAGACTCAGCGTGGCCCCTTCGAAAATAATTCAATTTAAGTAACAATGGAACACTGAAACACTTCAACAGTGAATGTAGAAATAGTAAGAAAATGTCTGTAATGAATGTGACTTCTCACCAATAAGCCACATCCAAACCCTGCACACCCCCTTTGGAGGCAAATATACCACTGCACCTTTGAATAATATACTTTAAGTAGCACTCCCTTTAGGTGAGGCAAGTTTACCACTGCACCTTTAAATAATACATGTTTGAGAAACACTCTTATAAGACAAGGCAAAGACCCAGCACTCCCTTAAGGCAAGGTAGGAAAACAAATCGAAGTGCATGTAAAACAACACACAAGTTTATTAATTCAATATTTTAAAAACGCAGGCCGAATATATCAGTAATTGCAGACTCCCAAGTATCAAGTGAAAAATTAAATGAACAATTGAAATAAAATGCAGTATATATTCAAATAGCAAAGATTAGAAAAAAAATATATATAATGGTTAGGAACACCACACCGATTGAATTTTAATCATCCTTGCCAACTCAAGCTGGGGAAGCCCGTCAACAGCCCAGGAAGGAGTTCTATCAGGACACAAGTTCCGTGACTTCCACAGCAATATGCCTATTCTGTGGTGAACTTCCACCTGGCCGCTGAAGGCTCCCTGCTTTAATACCATTACTCAACATGAGGCAAAGCTTCTAGAAAACATTGACCCCTTCTCATTACAAAAAGAACTGAGCTGGCTATACCGGTCGGCATCAAGGCCAAGACAGAGGCTAGCCAAGCTCCCATATTATGATTCCGAGACAGAGCTGTACATTCCAGAGTGCTCTTCCCACAACATATTCCAGTTCACTCTGGTCAGTGAGGTGCCTAAAACAAGTAAGGAGCAGAAACATGCTCTTCCCACTTTGCAGCTAGGTGCGAGCACAGAAAAGGATGGCATGAGGCAATGTCAAAGCCAATAGTAAGTACTTATAATTCTCATAACCCAAAAAACTTGCAAGCACTGCTGGGCACACAGAAAAGCTTGAAGCAAGGCAAAGTCAGAAAACAAGATGACATGAGGCCATGTCAAAGCCAATAGTAAGAACTCATAATATAAATGTACTGTTTTACTCCGTCAAAGCACCCACTGAGGAGCACGCGTATGCAGGAACATCTTACATTAAGGCTAGGGTAAAATACACTAAATTCAGTTAAAATTGTGGTAGTCGAAGGTCATCATAGGGTGCAAACCACAAGAGCGGCTCTTTCATTACAATGTCCTAGTGGGAGCTCAACTCACCATGTCAGCTATGCACTAACAGGAAGCTAAAAGGCAAAGCACTACTACTCACTAAAACGGAGCAGACTGCAATGGGGGTTTAAATCTGTAATGGTGTTGGGGAAGGTGGGAGATTTGTGGATGAGGCAAGCACTTAGCGGTACGAGGGAGCAGGCAGAGATGGGAGGGAGGATGTGGGGGAAACGGAAAGCAGCAATGAAGGGAAAAGTAGTGATAAGGAGGGGGTGATCTGTGGATGGGGCATGAGGGTGGGTGGGAGGAGACAGAGAATGTAAAAGCATGAGAACTGCAGAAGTGCTGAAAAAGAAAGAAAAAAGTAGGTCCTAAAATGGCCGTAAAAACGGAACAGTGGATGTTTAATTACTTGGTCCATGCTTCAGTGGAAGGGCTAAACATAACAAGAGGCATGACCATGCATGCCAGGGACAAATATTGGTGACAAAGCATATGAGATAGATGATGGAGCAAGCAAATGGGAAACCTGTGGGCAGGCTGAAGCCCACAGATTAAGCACAACATATTTCTTCGAGCCAGTGCATGAGCTGTCTAGGCAAGACCTACATTTTTCCTAAATCCCTGATGGATGTGAATGCCTTCTTGATCTGTTAGTATTATCAACAACAATATCTCAATTGGATTCAGTAAAAGGGACGAGTAAAAATATAAGCAAAAACATTATGAGAACGTGGGCAAAGGAAGAGAGACTCTGGAATTCATTTTTTAGAAAGTGCATGTAGCATCATATATTTAAGAACACATTTCATACAGGACAGTTAAGGCAGCATTGTAGGCATAAAATGCGGTGGCAACCCAAGGGGATTTTGTGCACTAAGTGTTAGTGAAGCAAAGAGTGACAGCGCGAGTGACAAGTGGGTGAATACAGCGAAGGACGCAAGGTGACAAAGTGACAAAAACACAGTATATACAGAGGCAATGGTTCATCTTTAATCAATGGGTGATGATTCTTTGTTTCGAGAACCAAGGTTGATGGTGCGCCATAATTCACGCTGTAAAAGGGTCAACGGCGTTTTAATCCTATTGATTTAGGCTCTTCATGAGGACGGTTTTGCCAGTTTGGTGAGTGCTGCATGGGGGAGGAAAACGGAAGATGAGGGCCGGAAGGAGGACGGGGACGCAATGCGAACGCAGAGAGTCAGTGACGTGGTAGCCGGGCTATCGCAGGTGCGTTGAACAGTTGGTGACCTATCGTTTGAGGGTGGAAGGTCAGACAAAAGCGTGGGAGGGAAGTGAGCGTAGTGAGCGTAACAAATCAGCGCCGGCAGCGCTATTGTACAGGTGGGCAGAATTGTACAACTTCACGTGTGTTGGACTCAGAGCGGTGGGCGGGCTGGGAGGGGAGGTGGAAGGGAGACAAAGATGCCCACGGGGTATGGGGAGCACCTGAGGAGAAAAGTTGAGCGCAGTGGAATGCCGTTGTGTGGCGTTTGCCAGGGAGGGAAAAAAGGGGGGCCCAAGGAGCACGGAAGTCTGCCTGTGGGTGGGTGAACGCAAGCGAATTGCAAATGCCTGGGTACTGCTGAAGACCGTAGAAGATTTACAAAAGGGGGTGGTGATGAACAGAGTGTCTGAATTGAGCAGACCACTCTTACCCAGTCCAAAGATCAGGGCTTGATCCATCACCGTTATTTATCTCACTGCCCCATCCCAGCTCAGAACCTGGCTATATGCAAATCAGTCTGTCCCTGGCCCAGTGCATCATGGGAACAGGGCAGACTAAACTACAAAGCCAATTCTTTACCAGAAAGGAGACAAGCTACCGGGGACCGGTTTCTGGCATTTCAGCCTCTTCGGCCCGGCTTGCTTGAATCCTGATGGAGCAGTGAGAAAGGGACTCATGTCTGAGTATACCCTGCCACACCTATAATGGCCAAAATCGATTTACAAAAGGGGGTGGTGATGAACAGAGTGTCTGAATTGAGCAGACCACTCTTACCCAGTCCAAAGATCAGGGCTTGATCCATCACCGTTATTTATCTCACTGCCCCATCCCAGCTCAGAACCTGGCTATATGCAAATCAGTCTGTCCCTGGCCCAGTGCATCATGGGAACAGGGCAGACTAAACTACAAAGCCAATTCTTTACCAGAAAGGAGACAAGCTACCGGGGACCGGTTTCTGGCATTTCAGCCTCTTCGGCCCGGCTTGCTTGAATCCTGATGGAGCAGTGAGAAAGGGACTCATGTCTGAGTATACCCTGCCACACCTATAGTGGCCAAAATCGATTTACAAAAGGGGGTGGTGATGAACAGAGTGTCTGAATTGAGCAGACCACTCTTACCCAGTCCAAAGATCAGGGCTTGATCCATCACCGTTATTTATCTCACTGCCCCATCCCAGCTCAGAACCTGGCTATATGCAAATCAGTCTGTCCCTGGCCCAGTGCATCATGGGAACAGGGCAGACTAAACTACAAAGCCAATTCTTTACCAGAAAGGAGACAAGCTACCGGGGACCGGTTTCTGGCATTTCAGCCTCTTCGGCCCGGCTTGCTTGAATCCTGATGGAGCAGTGAGAAAGGGACTCATGTCTGAGTATACCCTGCCACACCTATAGTGGCCAAAATCGATTTACAAAAGGGGGTGGTGATGAACAGAGTGTCTGAATTGAGCAGACCACTCTTACCCAGTCCAAAGATCAGGGCTTGATCCATCACCGTTATTTATCTCACTGCCCCATCCCAGCTCAGAACCTGGCTATATGCAAATCAGTCTGTCCCTGGCCCAGTGCATCATGGGAACAGGGCAGACTAAACTACAAAGCCAATTCTTTACCAGAAAGGAGACAAGCTACCGGGGACCAGTTTCTGGCATTTCAGCCTCTTCGGCCCGGCTTGCTTGAATCCTGATGAAGAAGTGATAAAGGGATAATGTGGTGGCACTGAGTGATGCTGTGGTGGCGCTGAGTGGTGCTGTGGTGGCGCTGAGTGGTGCTGTGGAGGTGCTGAGTGATAATGTGGTGGTGCTGAGTGATAATGTGGTGGTGCTGAGTGATGCTGGGGTAGCGCTGAGTGATGATGTGGTGATGCTCATTGCACCATCAGGATTCAAGCAAACCGGGCCGAAGACGGCTGTAATGCCAGAAACCGGTCCCCGGGAGCTTGTTTCCTTCCCAGTGTAAGAATTGGCTTTTGTAGTTTGGTTTGCCCTGTTCCCATCATGCACTGGGACAGGAACAGACTAATTTGCATACAGCCAGGTTCTGAAACTGGGATGGTGCAGTGAGCTAAAAAACGGTGTTGGATCTAGCCCTGATCTCTTGACTGGGTGAGAGCTTTCTGCTTAATTCAGAGACTCTGTCCCTCACCACCCCTTGTTGTAAATATTTTTGTCCACCCTAAGCGTGGAAGGGTATTCTCAGATGTGAGACCCTTGCTCATTGCACCATCAGGATTCAAGCAAACCGGGCCGAAGACGGCTGTAATGCCAGAAACCGGTCCCCGGGAGCTTGTTTCCTTCCCAGTGAAAGAATTGGCTTTTGTAGTTTGGTTTGCCCTGTTCCCATCATGCACTGGGACAGGAACAGACTAATTTGCATACAGCCAGGTTCTGAAACTGGGATGGTGCAGTGAGCTAAAAAACGGTGTTGGATCTAGCCCTGATCTCTTGACTGGGTGAGAGCTTTCTGCTTAATTCAGAGACTCTGTCCCTCACCACCCCTTGTTGTAAATATTTTTGTCCACCCTAAGCGTGGAAGGGTATTCTCAGATGTGAGACCCTTGCTCATTGCACCATCAGGATTCAAGCAAACCGGGCCGAAGACGGCTGTAATGCCAGAAACCGGTCCCCGGGAGCTTGTTTCCTTCCCAGTGTAAGAATTGGCTTTTGTAGTTTGGTTTGCCCTGTTCCCATCATGCACTGGGACAGGAACAGACTAATTTGCATACAGCCAGGTTCTGAAACTGGGATGGTGCAGTGAGCTAAAAAACGGTGTTGGATCTAGCCCTGATCTCTTGACTGGGTGAGAGCTTTCTGCTTAATTCAGAGACTCTGTCCCTCACCACCCCTTGTTGTAAATAAGACCGTAGAAGGGCAGAGGTAGTCTATGCCCCTGAGGCCCGCCATGGGGGTGCAAGGGTGTGGGAGAAGAGGAGGAGAGGGGGCAGGCGGTTCTGGTGTAGTACGAGGGAGCACCATAGTGGAGTGTTCTGCTGGGGGAGCTCGGTGATGCGGGGCAGGAAACTTACAGCAGCCAGAAGATGGCAGGGGAGGTTAGCAAGGATCCACAGCTAGAGGTGTAGTCTTGAAGGGTCCCAAGGGAAACAGCTCGACTGAGTCCGAGGTAGGAGTCCCTGAGAGGAGGAATGAGAAAGGGAACAGGGGAGGAGTGAGGCTGGGTCGGCGTCATGAGTGGTGCTGAGTCAGGCGCAGGAGATGGGGTGTGGAAAAACTTACAAGTAAAAGGTGAAGCGTGGGCACAGGTACAGAGCCCCGATCTGGCCTGGGGGAACGTCTTCAACCTGATGGTGGTCTGGGGGCAGGGACTGGAGGAGAGGACTCTCCTGTCCATGGCCGGAGTTGGTTTCCTAGAGGTATGAGAGAGGGGGGAAAAAGATTGGTATGCTGGAAACAGTTAATGGGGGAGTAAAGCACTCAAACGTGCAAGCGGCTTACCTCGAATAATGGGGCGGTCCACCGTCTAAGTCCGGGGGCCGAGGAGCGGTTAATATGCAGGGCAGTCTGGGGAATCCGCATCGAGCAACTGGTTGTAGGGAAGAGTCGTGTGGGGCTGGATATGGTGGTTCCGGGGTGGGCGTGGCTGATGATGAGAGTGAGGGCGGGGGGCATGGCTGTGGGACGCCAGAAGTGGCAAGTGAAAAAAGACTGTGGGAAGGGAGCAAGGGCAGATGATAAAACCTCCGTATGAAGGAACATTTGTGTGGAGCATGATAGTTGTATATATGTATGATGGAATCACGGTGCATACAAGATACGTTGTACAACATGATGGAGAAGACAGTGTTGGAATTATAATCTGCACCAAAAGGATGCATATGTACTGAATAATTAACAATGCATAGTTGGCCCAAAGATCAGAGAAAGGTCCGAGGATCGGGAGATAAAGCCCTCGTTTAAACGGGTCGTACGTGTGACAAATAAATTAACACATGGTGGAATCACAGTACAGAACAAGGCCCACAATCTAATACATAGGTTGGGCCATTTAGAGGCGGTTAAACAATCTAAACGACTCAAACGTGTTGGAATAAAACTAGTATGGGATGGAGACAATGCATTTGTGGCACGTAATTAACAATACATAAGTTCGCACAGAGATTCATGGGAAGAATGGGAGGCATGAAAACATACATACATATAGACAAAGTTTCACAATTTAGTGTGGGCATACGGTTCCAGGTGTCGAAATGTCAACATCTACCACACTAGCCAGTTTGACCAACAGTAGTTCATCACTGTCATTTTGTTTGAAACTATGGCTATTTAACTATTTGGACCTAATGTGGATTATATGGCTCTTGTATGAGCCCCTCTCTGTAAAGTAATTGACTTTGAGAATCACACACTGTTTCCCTCACTTCCTTATCCTCACTTCATTCACCATACCCCCCCTCCCCCCTAGGGCACTGCTTTAAAATTGTGTTAACAAATGGTATGAACTACTGGTTGTTCAATGTGATTAAACAACACTGTACATCAAGAATAGTAAGATTTTGTGTCTAACGTTATATAATTTTGTGGTTCTTTTATGCACATCAATCCGTATACTGGGACCATTGTTCTAATGTACTGCTCTATACCCAGGTCCCAGTGACGTTATTTGGGTTTACCCTTCTAAGTAACCATACCCACAAAACAACTCACATATCCATACAACCACTCACACATCTACTCACTGACACACACAGTCACTCACATATGCACAAAACCACTCATTCACCCACTCACCAACCCACACAACCACTCACATACCCACTTGCAGACCCATACATCTGCTCAGAGGCCTCTGAAGTCATCTGCGGCATACCACAAGGATCCTCTCTCAGTCCCACCCTCTTCAACGTATACATGAGCCCCCTCGCGGCCATCGCACGCCAACACAACCTCAACATCATCTCCTACGCGGATGACACGCAACTGATCCTTTCTCTCACCAATGACCCCAGCACCGCCAAAACTAACCTACACGAAGGAATGAAAGAAGTTGCCGAATGGATGAAACTAAGCCGTCTGAAACTGAACTCAGACAAAACAGAAGTCCTCATCCTAGGCACATCCCCATCTGCATGGGACGACTCCTGGTGGCCGGAAGCCCTCGGAAAAGCACCCATCCCGACAGACCACGCACGGAACCTAGGCGTCATCCTGGATTCTTCACTTTCAATGAACAGACAAGTCAGCGCCGTATCCTCTTCCTGCTTCAACATTCTTCGCATGCTCAAAAAAACCTTTCGCTGGATCCCCTCCGACACAAGGAAAACAGTCACCCACGCTCTGGTCACGAGCCGACTGGACTATGGAAACACCCTCTACGCAGGTACTACCGCAAAACTCCAGAAGAAACTCCAACGAATCCAAAACGCCTCAGCCAGACTCATATTAGACATCCCACGCAACGAACACATCTCTGGCCACCTTAAAGACCTCCACTGGCTTCCCGTCAATAAGAGAATCACTTTCAGACTGCTTACCCACGCACACAAATCACTCTACGACATCGGTCCAGAATGCCTCAACTCACGACTGTCCTTCTACACCCCCTCCCGCCAACTACGTTCTTCCAACCAAGCCCTCGCCACTATACCTCGCATCAACAAGACCACCATGGGAGGCAGATCCTTTTCATACCTGGCTGCTAGAACATGGAACTCACTCCCCGCCTACCTTCGCCTTACCCAGAACCACCTAGCATTCAGAAAGCAACTTAAAACTTGGATATTTGACAAGTAATCCCCCCCCTTCCTAAGCGCCTTGAAACCCTCTGGGTATGTAGTGCGCTATACAAATTCTTTGACTTGACTTGACTTGACTCACAAAACCCACACACATTCCCACACAGCTACTCAAATACTTACTCAGACTCATACAGCCACTCATAGATGCATATAGTAACTCATACACCCAGTCTGACTCACACGCCGACTCACACACCTACTCACAGACTCATACAACCATTCACACACCCATGCAGCCACACACCTACCAACTCACCAACCTATATAGTCACTTACACACCCACTCTCAAAGTTTACAGATTACAACTAGGAAATACAATTTTTAAATTGTAGAAATTCACTGAAAAAACAGAGGTTACAGGGATGTTGTAGTTAGGAAATAACATTAAAAGCTATAGAAATGTACTAACTAAACAAAGGTTACAGGCATGTTATAGTTAGGAAATAGAATTTAAAAAAACTATTGTAATTCACCGAAAAAAACAAAGGTTACAGGGACATTATTGTTAGGCTCAGATTTCACATGCGCAAAGTGATTAAAATTCTGCAGTTATAGTTACCTGAGCTAACTCTAACTTATGTCTCTGCAATGTACTGCTTATGACATCATATATTACATCACTGATGATATAGTCAGTGACATCACTGCTGACATCTCGAATTATGTCAATGATGACTCCATCCACTGAACCACTTACATCCCCATACAACCTCTCATAAGCTCACACACATACCACATAACCACTCACATACTCATTTACAAACCCCTTCAATGACTCACACACACACACACACACTTACTCACTCATACAGTCAATATCATACCCACTCACCCATACAGCTACTCACACTAGCACTCACTTACCCATATAGCTACTCACACAGCCACTCACTTACCCATACAGTTATTCACACAGCTACTCACTAACCCATACAGATACTCACATATCCAACCACAAATCCAGTTAACCACATACATACCCCTACACACATTCATACAAGCAGTCACACACCCATTGGCTCACCTATATAGTCAGTAACACAGACACTTACTGTGCAAAATAACCACCCCACACACCCACTCATACATTCATTCAAACAGCCACTAACTTACCCGTACAGCCACTAACACACTGACCTGTCCACTAAGAGTCACTCACATAGCCACTTAAGCACCAAACTAGCCACTCACACACTCCCCCACCCATATAGCCAGTGAGACGGCCAGTGAGACACACTCCTTTATTCACCTATACATTAACTCACACATCCACTCACACACATATAGCACTTAAATAATTATTCTCAAACTGATACAGTCACATACACACACAGATGACACATGTTAGAAACAGTATCATTCATTACTATTTTAGAAAGAATATTAGTGTAACTTATGGAGTAGATTACTATACAGCTTTAAGTCCCAGGAACGTTTACGAAAAGCTTTCACTCACTGGATGATGTCATCAGGGATGTCATCAGAGATGTTATCAGTGATATATATAAAACATTACCCTCATATGTCAAGGACACAGGTGATTTTTTAAATAAACTCCAGAACATTGTATTGGCGGATATCCTGATCCTTATGACCCTGGATATAGAGTCACTCTATACCAGTATTCAACATTTATTGGGTATAATTGCTGTTAAGAATTTCTTGGATTCTAGGCCCTGCAAATATCATATGCACAGCAAAATGTTAGTTGCCTTTATTATGTGATGTCTGGATAACAATTATTTCTCATTTGATAAGTATGTTTAAAGGCAGATACAGGGTGTTGCGATGGGGGGCTGCTTCTCCCCTAGCTACGCGTGTTTACACGTGGGCTATTGGGAGGATCAGGTCCTCAGGGTGCAGCATAAGGAAATCAGCAGAAAGAAGATTGTGCATTGGTTGCGCTACATCAATGATATTTTTATTGTTTGGAATGGCAATATTAAAAGTGCTGAGGAGCTTATTAAAACAATCAATAATATTTGTGTGAATTTGCATTTTTCATCTCATATCAGTCCAACCAAAATAGAATTTCTAGATGCATGTATTTATACCAATGACGGAAAATTAGCCACCACTGGCTATAGAAAACCAACAGCAGGTAATTCAATACTCCATGCAATTTGCACACCCCAAGCATTTAATCAGTAGCATCCTGTTTGGGAAATCTTGAGATTAAAACGGATTTGTAGCACACCAGATGATTTTGAAAGCTGCAAAAAAGAGGCCCTCGTCTGATTAAGGAAAAGAGGTTAAATTAACAAGGTATTGGTGGAAGCAGTGACTAAAGCTAACAATAGATCATTGCTTCCACATAATGATACGGGTGAGGCAGAGCCTGTAGCCACAACTGTAGATGTACCTAGACTAATCACATCATATAGTCACCAAGAGAGTAAAATAAGGTCAATATTTAATAAAAATTGGCCTATATTCTTGACTGACAGTGTCCTCAATAGTAGACTTTCAACCAAACCTACTATAACATTTAGAAAGACTCAATCTATGGGAGCCAAACTATCAAGAAATAGTCCAGAGCTAGGGAACATGGAAACCTGGTTAAAACCAAGACAAGGCTTCTTTAAATGTACATCATGCCGAGCATGTCAATTTGAAGTTAACACAACTAAATACAGGACTCCATTTAGTGAAAATGAGGCATATATCAAAGGCAATTACAACTGCCGTACTGATTACGCGTTTTTT
Source organism: Lissotriton vulgaris (assembly GCF_964263255.1). NCBI lineage: Eukaryota > Metazoa > Chordata > Amphibia > Caudata > Salamandridae > Lissotriton > Lissotriton vulgaris. Next base: position 84,304 of record NW_028247801.1, on the reverse strand, counting down.
GTTCTCACATGCACCTGTGGGCTCAGGTATGTGGGAAGTACCAAGCTGCAGGTGCACGTGAGAATACTTTACCATCTACGCGCATTCATCAATAGCGATCCAGCTTATCCGTTAGCACGACATTTCAAAGAAGCCCATAATAAAGATATTAAGTGCTTATCATATTTTGTCATTGATTCCATTCCAGCCCCACGTAGAGGGGGCAATCAGGAGAAATTGTTAAGACAACGGGAGACAACATTTATTTTAGAACTTGACAGGATATTTACACATTTTTATGAATCTAGATTTTTTCCAATTTATGTGATGTTTTAAGATTTTATTCAAGCTTTTATAATGTAGGCTGGTTAGGTCTTATTCACATAAGATTATTATGAGAAGGACTCTCCATGTGTGTCCATATCCATAACTGCCTTACCTTTTCATAGTCAATATATCCTTCAGGCTTGTGGGGTAGATAAGCACTTTCATATATTTAACTCGTCTGCTGTTAACCAAAAAGTATAAAGGTATTTTCCAGTTTGCCTCTCTTTTGGAGCACCCTTTTTTGTAAAAACATTGTTTCAAACACAGTTTATTTTTAGGAAATAAGTTTAGATCTTTTATTTTATGTTATTTATTAATTTACATTATCTGCACTAGGCACTTTAGACTATAAATAACACATATAGGGCCAGATGTAGGTGGATATTTACCGGCCGGTAACGGACGATTTCGGCCATTACCGACCGGTAAATGGGTTTTTGGATGCAGGGCCCTTAATTTTACCGAATCTGTAAATTTACCGAATCGGGATTTGAATCATAATAGCAATTAGGCAGTTATTTTATGAATTTTAAAATTCAAACATAGCATTATCATTGCATTTTGTAGGTATTAATTAGCCAATCATATTGTGGCTATTCTGGCATTAATGCAGAAAGTTATTCATTGCGTATTTTGCACACAATTATTTTGAAATTGATATCTATATTAATTAAGATGTGATAATGTGTATATTTTAAATTATTTATACATATTTATTGTGTTTTAATTAACCATAATAATTAATGTATTTATTTTTGAGACACACAGAATTTAAAATGTGAGCCTGCATATATATTTTGAAATATTTTAATATACATTTTACACTAGAAATGTTCAAACGTGTTTGTAATATGAGCAATACGCTACTTTCATGAGAGAAATGCATGTGTCAACTGAAAAGAATCAACAAATCAGAGTGTTTCTTCACTGTTTATTATTATCACGTGGTGTTGCATTAACAAAAGTATAAAAAAACATGGCGTACTGCAGTCCGATTATGTGAACAAGGGCACTGGATGACCGAAACGAGTCATGAGATGAGGAGTGAGGAAGAAGGAGTAAAATAAACATTTGCCATTGGATTTGTCCTGTTGGTCCGTTTTTCTTCAAGCTTGCCGAAAGGAAGTGCCCGGAGGTGTAGTGCATGTATGTATATATATATATATATATATATATATATATATATATATATATATATATATATATATATATATATATATATATATATATATATATATATATATATATATATATTTTACAGAGTTTGCTCAGGAAACGCTGACGGCGGCCCCTCGGGAAGTGGCACCAATGCCGGCCAAGCACGCCGGTACTGTGAAAAGTTTCCGAAAATTCCAAAATCACAGTGCTCTCAGTCCGCAAAATAACACCAAACCACAGAAGTCTCCAAGGGTGTTTATTTAGACTAACGACATGTTTCGGCTGCGGACAGCCTTGATCACGTTAGTTTGGAAAAGGTAGTTTCCTGTTAATATCGTCAAGATGCATGGACAAAGAAACAGGACTTCGTGGTTGTCAACATCAATGTGTAGTTACATGAAAATCATATGCATATACATGATTGTAACAGCAAAAACTGAGTACATGAATAGCCCACAGTCATTTTGTAAAGAAAAAAAAATAAATAAATACATTAATTACAATTTTACACATCGTGTGTGTTTCGTTGTAAATGTCACGGTTGGTTGCTACCCGTGAAACCCCCTCTCCTGTTAATAGCACAGAGGGAGGTATCTTAATGTAAGTCTGTATGCCCCACTGTATTCAAAATACGAAAGCACGGCAACCACCGCCATGCTTGTAGTCGAAAATCGACTCACGGACTACCCGTTGCTATGACAACCCAGCTCAAACCATTCACGAGCTTTGAGTCCGTGTATAACAGCCCAAAGCCAAATTGCTTCTACTGAAAGCAAAATGAATGCGCTGTGAGGTGGAAACGAATGTCATCGCGTGTGCTGTAAAGGCCAAATCGCTTAAGCTGAACGCAATGTGGATGTGCTGCAAAGCGGGCAAAATGCCATCGCATGTAGGGTGCCTACTTATGATTTACTAGCGGGCAACAAATACAGTGCAAAGAAACAATATGTGCACTCAGACTCTCGTGCATGTATTTGGGACGTTAACATGCAACTGGAAACCAGTATAAGTGTGAGCCAACATGTAGCAAAAATAAGCTACAAAACAAATTGATATGCGCAAAATGCGTGAAACTCTCACGTCTATAACGGTTAAATGCATGGGTGAAATTTACGGATGTAGGACAGCACGTAGCAAAGTTTAAACTACAAGATATAGTAAGATACACAAATTGCGTACTCATCATATGTCTATGTTTGTTAAATACAGCGCACATCTATGTGTGTAAAATACATAGGGGCTAAGGTAAAATAATCACTGATGTTGCTACAGGTGAAATACCACACAACACAAAAAAGTCCCAGGTCCAATATGCCAAGTCCATGGAATTCAAGTTGCCCCCATCTAGGGGCCTACCTTAAGGAAACTGCCTAGATGTCGAGTGAAGAAATAAAGTGCTCCCAAAGTGAATGTCCACATTACTTTTTGCTGGACGATTGAAAAAGAGTTAATTCCTGAAGTTCATAGTAGACACAAATCTGTGAAAAGAAAACATGAAATGCCAAAATTCAGTGCTCTACATATTCAAAATCTCACTAAAAACATCTTAAATAAATAAACAGTGCAAGCTGTTCGATGGAGAAAGTAAATACGCTGCAGAATTTAGAAAGAGGGATTGACATAATGTAAGCTGTTATACTTTAAGGTGAACTGCTAGCTCTTCGTCCTGGTTGAGGCCCCCCGGTATTTTGGTTTGAAATAAAATAATGTATTTGGACTCCTCCTGTCTCAATTTAAGGGTTCTGTCTCCCCCCCGGGGACTTCTCTCAATTTGTTCCAATATATGGAAGCTCATTTGAGCTGGATTGGAAAAGTGTATCTCAGCAAAGTGTCTTGCCACAGGGTATTTTTCGTTTTTATTGACAATAGCACGATAATGTTCAAGCACACGATGTTTGGCTTGTTTAGTGCTGCTGCCAATGTACCAGAGCCCGCACGGGCAGACAATGACATATATTACAAAATCTGTACTACATGTCAAGAATTGAGTCAGCATTCTGGTAATACCATTGTAAGTGACTGATTTTTTGTGGATACTGTGCCTACAGGCCTTACAGTGGCCACAAGGAAAAAAGCCAAGTAATCCCAGATTTTGGGTTTTGGGATAAACAGTTATGTCGCTTTTCACCAACATATCACGTAGAGACCTGCCTTTTCTATACGTGATACGGGGTACATTGGACAGATCCTTGCCAATTACATTATCAGCAGTTAGGATATTCCAATTTTGAGACACTATCTTGCGAATTTGTTTTGATTCAGTGCTGTAAGTGAGAATAAGGCGTGTCTGATCCTCCTCACTAGTGTTATCAATTTCCTTGTCTTTTTCCAGTAATGTATCTGCTCTGGGGATACCGTCAGCACGTGTTTTGGCTTTTTTTATAACCCATGTAGGGTAACCCCTGTCTTTAAATCTTGCCATCATTTCACGGCTGGTCTGTTCATATCCCTGGTCAGTGCTGCAGTTTCTTTTGGCCCTGAGTAGTTCACCAAAGGGGATACTCCATTTTAGAGTTTCAGGGTGACTACTCAGGGCATGCAGCACACTGTTACCTGCAGTAGATTTTCTGAATAGGCAAGTCTGTAATTTGCCATTAACTGCCTCTACTTTGACATCAAGATACTCTGCGGTACTACTACTGATATTGCTAGTAAGTACAATGTTAAGATCATTATCATTGAGTTTATTGATAAACTCATTTGCCATTTCAAAGGACCCACTACAAATAACAAAGAGATCGTCGATGTATCTCCACCAGGTATCCACAAATGGCCAAAAGGGAATTAGGTTGGGGTCTGAGTTGATGCTTTGCTCCCAGTTGCCCAAAAAGAGATTCGCAAAACTGGGAGCAAAGCATGAACCCATCGCCGTCCCAGTGGTTTGTCTGTATAGGACACCATCAAAGACAAAAAAGTTGTTATTTAAGCAATACGACATCATGTCCACTAACATTTTACTATGTTCTCTAAAACGTAGTGGACGCTCGGACAGAAAACTGGCACAGGCATGTAGACCTTGTTCATGGTCAATAATCGTATATAGAGATTGTACATCCATAGTTATCAATAGATTGTTCTCCTTCCACTTGACCAATGACAATTTTTTCAAAAAGTCTTTTGTATCCTTAATGTAACTAGGAAGTGCTTGCACCCAATCTCTCAGAAAAAAAGTCAACATATTTTGAAACATGTTCTGAGACACATCCCCTGGACGACACAATAGGTCTTCCTGGTGGATTGGTTGTATCTTTGTGGAGTTTGGGGAGGAGATACAGGACTGGTAGTATAGGATGGTCATTTTTTAGGTACCTGTACTCCTCCCATTCCAAAATGCCTTGGTCTTTCCACTCAATCAGTTTTTCCCATAGAACAAGTATACTGTTGTTGTATAGGTCATATGAACTGATCGTATAGTACTTGGTGTCACCTAGTTGTCTTAGCGCTTCCTTGGTGTACATATCTCGGTCCATAATAACTATGTTCCCTCCCTTGTCAGCTGGACGGATGACTATAGTTTTGTCCTCCATAAGGGAAGTCAAAGCATTCCTTTCTTGTTTGTTAAGGTTTTGTTCCTTTATGGCTCCTCTGCCTTTCTTGTTTCTATGCGTACAGATTTGTTTATTGACACAATCCTGAAAGGTATCAAGATTATCATGCGGCATAGTCGGGATGAATGTCGATTTAAGTTTGAAACCAGATAGGGCACTATCATCAGTCACAAATGCCGCCTCATTGAGCATCTAGGTAGCGCAGCCCAAGTCAGTATCTTCCTCATTGGCTGGATGGCCCTGATCTAGGCTAATGATGTTGATTATGCTATCAACATCACTGATGGTAAGATTTTCTTCTCTGCTGATAGGGCTGTGCTCTCGCTTGTCATAGTTTTGATTCAATCTTTTCAATTTATGCCATTTCTTTAGTTTCAGTTTGCGTATAAACTTAAAAATATCTATGCGTGTAATGCAAAAGTCAAATGGCATAGAAGGGCAAAAGGAAAGACCGAGACTTAAAGTTGATTTTTCTAGGTAAGACATTTTTCTTTGAGATGGATTAATCACTGTTTTATTTACCAGTTCTTTGTTATTCATTGGCCTCTCTTGCCTTGTCTTTGTTCCCACCTCTGGAAAAGCCTCTTCCCCCGGTTGTTCCTCTTCCGCCTCTTCCCCGTGCTCGTCCTCTGCCCCTCGGTGTCTGTAAGACTGGTGCCGGAGTCTCCACTTCCGCCCGTCTGCTCCGGCGCAGGTGGGGGAATCCTCCAAAAAATTAACCCTTTGGGGGCGTGCATCGGGTGCTGTGACTTCTTCCATGGATACATCCAATTCAGTACCACTGGATACCACAGATGTTTCCACATTAGGCAGTATAGAAGTTGTAGCATTCGTTTTGTTTAGATACAGATGATCATATTTCCGACTAAACGTCAGGATTCTGCCGCTCTCATAATCATTGTAATCACGATCAAGCTTGCGTTCTTTTCTAGCTTTAATGTCTTCTTCGTATTTCTTGAGGCGTGTTTTCATGGGGGTGATTAGATTGTTGGCTGTTTCTTCATCAACCTCAGCTTTAATGCTTTCCATCAGTTCATTAATTTGTTTGAGAAGTTCCTCACGGTCAACCCACGCATACTTGACCAGAATTTCAAGCATGCGCTTGGAGCTCAGAGCGGAATTGTCTGACCACTCTTTTAGCATTGCTGGGTTCGGCGTTTCGTAGGTGGGTGTGGTGAAGATCCTTAGACCACGTGGCACCATGTCCTGATCTATGTAGTTTTGAAGTGAGATCGCCTCCCACCATTTGGAGATCTCGTTTTTCTTTAATTTCTCCAATTTAGCTATTTTGTCTTTAGTGGTGGATGGGGACCCATTATTCTCTTTGGGTTGTCCTGCCTCTTTCTTACATCTTGTAAAGAGGACTTGGGCTGCAGCTCTCCTTGCTTCCTCTTCTTCCATCTTGCAGTAGCGCCCCTTGGAGTTGAGATGGATAGTGGTTTGGTGTTATTTTGCGGACTGAGAGCACTGTGATTTTGGAATTTTCGGAAACTTTTTATATATATAAGTCAGTCTCCAAAGCAGGCTGACATGGGGATACTTCTTGCCTGGAAGCGGGTTATTGTGCAACAGGATTCACTCACCACCCACTGGAGGGTTTGAAACATGAACAGCCGTTCGGACCGCAAGCCCCAGAATGCAGCAACAAAAAAGAAGTGATCTCACAGAGTTGTGCCATCGGAGGGAAGAAAAAAACAAGGTCAAAAACATCGGGCTGTGGAACTTATGGCATGTTCTATTGGTGAAGGACAACTCTTTGAAAAAGTTTCCACGGCGAAACGAAACGCGTCAGAACAGTCCCAATCCTGCTGTCCCCTTTAAATAAAATCGGCTTAAAAGTGAAGTAACGTGTGCGGCTCATTTTCTCTCCGCAGGGGGAGATGTTTTGAACATTAGTATCGGCGTGGTTCTGCCGAAGAGCAAACGCACCGCCACAAGAGCGCCGACGCTCTCCCAGCTTGAACCCAAGTGCAGACCCGACAAAACGGATCGGGAGAGTGGTGCCACCGAGGACTGGATCTCGGCATTGGTCCTAAGTCAGTCTCCAAAGCAGGCTGACATGGGGATACTTCTTGCCTGGAAGCGGGTTATTGTGCAACAGGATTCACTCACCACCCACTGGAGGGTTTGAAACATGAACAGCCGTTCGGACCGCAAGCCCCAGAATGCAGCAACAAAAAAGAAGTGATCTCACAGAGTTGTGCCATCGGAGGGAAGAAAAAAACAAGGTCAAAAACATCGGGCTGTGGAACTTATGGCATGTTCTATTGGTGAAGGACAACTCTTTGAAAAAGTTTCCACGGCGAAACGAAACGCGTCAGAACAGTCCCAATCCTGCTGTCCCCTTTAAATAAAATCGGCTTAAAAGTGAAGTAACGTGTGCGGCTCATTTTCTCTCCGCAGGGGGAGATGTTTTGAACATATATTTATATATATATATATATATATATATATATATATATATATATGAATTCCAACCGGAAAGTTTGTGCGACGCCTTCGCACCAAACCCAGTGCGCAGACACAGGTGAATAAATCCACAGCCAGACTTACTTAGGATATTCTTCTTCCTTTATTGCATTTAAAGTGCAGAGGTGCAACACACTGCCAAACAGACGCGTTTCGGGTGTGAACGCCCTTGCTCACTGTCAGCGGGTAAGCGGTTCACAATTCATTTAAATAATACATTTGTTAATTGCTACATCGCGCCAAAACCTCCTCATGCAGTCCAGTGAAATGAAAAGAGGACTGTAATAAGGACCCATTGCTGGTATACCTTGCAATTAGTTCGGCCATTTTGGAATGGTACAAAGTTATATACAAACATAACATGACATTGTTATTCAGTGATTGATGTGATAGCAATTCGTTAGAATCATCGATTGCTGTTAATGACAAGGGCATTTGAGTGAAAGGAAAAATCTGATCTAAAGTGCAAGTGCATACATTTCGTAACTGTGCAAATGTTACATGTGCAAATACGCAAGATTTTTTTCTGTGCAAATACGCAACATATTATCCGTACAAATACGATTACAAACACATATTATTATTTCATTTATGTACACAATTTTAAAATCAATTCCTTCCAATATACTACCTATGCCTTTGTTCACAGTTGTCATTCTTTTAAAGAAATTTGAGAAATAGTGATTCCATTGGTTATCACATCGACAATACTTGGCATGTCATGACTTCTGTTATTACATTCATTTTACTGGGTTCATGCAATTGAAATTGGGGATCAATGCTTGGGCATAATAGATATACGACAAGTTGAAAATAATGTATTACTATACCGCTTTCAAGAATTCAAAATAAAATTATTGAAGGTGAGGGAGTGCTGGGATGTCCTACTTAGATAAATAGGAAGACATCAGGGGGTATGGGAAACAAAACTAATTAACTAAACCGTTTCAGTTACAATAAAATATGCTAACGCATAAAGTTCCATTTTTGCTCACTTGTGAAACAGGATGGTATATACAGTTTATCACATGGTGAAGCCATCAGTCCCTGCCACAGACTATCGACTTCCCTATGGAGTGACAATAAAAATAGAGTAATCAGCTGTCAATGGTTACAGTGGTATGTAGGGAAAAGACAAAAGAAACTAGCATTCAGCAAAAAGATGTCTAAAGCTAAACCTATACAAGAGGTGCAGCCGGACTGAATATGGAGATGGTGATTAGCCCAAATGATATAACAACGTGACACAAATTTCATGATTTAAAGAAAGGTGCTCAAATCTTCTCCCATGTTCAAACCTCCCGGTCGCCAGTAGGTACATATAGTTAGGATTTTTTCTCTATGGGATTTTTGAAAATTCTATGTCTAATAACTTTGGCGTTTGTGGACGGAATTGGCTGACATTTTCAGGAAAATGGAACATTTTGTTTCTGAGCAGCCCCTGACAATTTGGGGGGGTTTCATCAAGGGGGGGCCGAGAAAATAGGGGGGTCCCAAAACGCGTTTTTCCCATGTTCATTTCCATAGGGCGGTTGGCCTCACTTTTAGCTCGAACGGCTGAATGGATTTGCACGAAACTTGGCAAAATTGTAGGGACTGTTAGCCCGATGTGCCTTTGCTAGGTCTCAATATATGTGCTCCAGTGGATTTTGAGTAATTTAGGTTCAAAAAAAGATATATATCTGGGCGGAGCCTAACCACACATCTGATCTGATTGGCTGTCAGCACTTCATCCAAGAAGTGTTGGCAGCCATCTTGGGACCAATATACATGATAGCACCTCATTAAAAAGCATTGTAGTTAATAGAGGGTTTTAGGACTTTAGTTACATTATAAATCATTTGTTGATGGTACCATACTCGTTTTAGGAATTGTGGTGGGTTCTAAGGTGATTTTACCATGTGAAAAAACCTTCTGCTGTGATATCATGAATATTGTTTGAAAGAAAACTAATATCTCATGATTTTCCCACAGTGGTTTGGAAGGGGATCCATAAGCTAAACTGAAAGCATATTTTCTGTAAATTCACATTATCTTTCTCAGTCATGTGAAAATGAAGTCTGACATTCTCAGTAAAACATGTACATCCAACAAGGACAGAGACTGTCAGTTGATTCCTTTGTGTTCTACTGCAGCCTCCTAGAGTGTTCTAAAGAACAACTAGAGCGCTAACAGTCCTACTTATTACAAAGGTATGGCACACCTGAAGCCATCTTGATTGGAATAAAGTGGTAACTCTTAAAACATTTAATTTAAAAAGAAACAACATGAGGGGGTATATTTTGCCATAGAAAGTATGATTAGTGCTGCAGAATGAAAAATTAGGGCACATTTTGAGTGACTTCTCAAATCCTTTTCTATTTCATTAAAACATTCTGACATGCAGTCTCCCAAAATGGCCACCAGAGACAAAAGAGCCCAAATGTAGCCCAAATATCACCCAGATGTAGCCCAAGTATAGCCCAATGACAGAATGTCCCAGAGTGTTCTAAAGAACAACTAGAGCGCTAACAGTCCTACTTATTACAAAGGTATGGCACACCTGAAGCCATCTTGATTGGAATAAAGTGGTAACTCTTAAAACATTTAATTTAAAAAGAAACAACATGAGGGGGTATATTTTGCCATAGAAAGTATGATTAGTGCTGCAGAATGAAAAATTAGGGCACATTTTGAGTGACTTCTCAAATCCTTTTCTATTTCATTAAAACATTCTGACATGCAGTCTCCCAAAATGGCCACCAGAGACAAAAGAGCCCAAATGTAGCCCAAATATCACCCAGATGTAGCCCAAGTATAGCCCAATGACAGAATGTCCCAGAGTGTTCTAAAGAACAACTAGAGCGCTAACAGTCCTACTTATTACAAAGGTTCACATTATCTTTCTCAGTCATGTGAAAATGAAGTCTGACAATCTCAGTAAAACATGTACATCCAACAAGGACAGAGACTGTCAGTTGATTCCTTTGTGTTCTACTGCAGCTTCCTAGAGTGTTCTAAAGAACAACTAGAGCGCTAACAGTCCTACTTATTACAAAGGTATGGCACACCTGAAGCCACCTTGATTGGAATAAAGTGGTAACTCTTAAAACATTTAATTTAAAAAGAAACAACATGAGGGGGTATATTTTGCCATATGAATTATGATTAGTGCTGCAGAAAGAAAAATTAGGGCACATTTTGAGTGACTTCTCAAACCCTCTTAAATTTCATTAAAAAATTCTGACATACAGTCTCCCAAGATTGCCACCAGAGACAAAAGAGCCTAAATGTAGCCCAAATATCACCCAGATGTACCCCAAGTATAGCCCAATGACAGAATGTAGCCCAAATATCACCCAGATGTAGCCCAAGTATAGCCCAATGACAGAATGTCCCAGAGTGTTCTAAAGAACAACTAGAGCTCTAACAGTCCTACCTATTACAAAGGTATGGCACACCTGAAGCCATCTTGATTGGAATAAAGTGGTAACTCTTAAAACATTTAATTTAAAAAGAAACAACATGAGGGGGTATATTTTGCCATAGAAAGTATGATTAGTGCTGCAGAATGAAAAATTAGGGCACATTTTGAGTGACTTCTCAAATCCTTTTCTATTTCATTAAAACATTCTGACATGCAGTCTCCCAAAATGGCCACCAGAGACAAAAGAGCCCAAATGTAGCCCAAATATCACCCAGATGTAGCCCAAGTATAGCCCAATGACAGAATGTCCCAGAGTGTTCTAAAGAACAACTCGAGCGCTAACAGTCCTACTTATTACAAAGGTATAGCACACCTGGAGCCATCGTGATGGGAATAAAGTGGTAACTCTTAAAACATTTAATTTAAAAAGGAACAAAATGAGGGGGTATATTATGCAATAGAAGGTATTATTAGTGCTGCAGAAAGAAAAATTAGGGCACATTTTGAGTGACTTTTCAAATCCTCTTCTATTTCATTAAAAAATTCTGACATGCAGTCTCCCAAAATGGCCCCAGAAACAAAAGAGCCCAAATGTAGCCCAAATATCACCCAGATGTAGCCCAAGTATAGCCCAATGACAGAATGTCCCAGAGTGTTCTAAAGAACAACTAGAGCGCTAACAGTCCTACTTATTACAAAGGTATGGCACACCTGAAGCCATCTTGATTGGAATAAAGTGGTATCTCTTAAAACATTTAATTTAAAAAGGAACAACATGAGGGGGTATATTTTGCCATATGAATTATGATTAGTGCTGCAGAAAGAAAAATTAGGGCACATTTTGAGTGACTTCTCAAACCCTCTTAAATTTCATTAAAAAATTCTGACATACAGTCTCCCAAGATTGCCACCAGAGACAAAAGAGCCTAAATGTAGCCCAAATATCACCCAGATGTACCCCAAGTATAGCCCAATGACAGAATGTCCCAGAGTGTTCTAAAGAACAACTAGAGCGCTAACAGTCTTACTTATGACAAAAGTATGGCACACCAGAAGCCATCTTGATTGGAATGAAGTGGTAAGTCTGAAAACACTCAATTTAAAAAGGAACAACATGAGGGGGTTAATTTTGCTATAGAAAGTATGATTAGTGCTTCAGAAAGAAAAAGTAGGGATCATTTTGAGTGACTTCTCAAATCCTCTTCTATTTCATTAAAAAAATTCTGACATGCAGACTGAAACATGCACTTTGAATACCAGCAGCAGACGTCCCTGGTGAGCAGTAGCTTTACTACAGTGATCTAATGTGCAACTAGAGTGCTAACATTCAGAATTTATGGCAAATGTGTGACACATCTGAATGCCTTCTTGATGGAACCAAAGTAAACAAGCATTGACAATGCAATAGATCTCGCCTTTGTTTAAGTTAAAGCCATTCTGTTTGTAATGAGGTGGCTTTTTAGCTTTGCTTTTATTAGTGTTTTTTCAACTTTCATGTAAATAACATGCATCTGTATGCCTATAAGTATATGTATGCATGCATTTATGTTTGTATTTATATAGATATACAGATGATATATGTTTATATATGTATGTATATATATATATTCACTGAAAAAAACATAGGCTATAGACCATATATAGTTAGGAATTAGCATTTACAAAACCTTGAAAATTCACTGAAAAAACCATAGGTTATAGACCATATATAGTTAGGAATTAGCATTTACAAAACCTTGAAAATTCACTGAAAAAACCATAGGTTATAGACCATATATAGTTAGGAATTCGCATTTACAAAACCTTATTTTACTCACACAAAACCATTGAAATTCCATATATAGTTAGTTGCACTAACTATATATCGCGCACCCGCAATCCACTGCTGATGATGTCACATATTACATCATTCATGACATGGTCAGTGACATCACTGATGGCATCACTGATGACATCTCAAATGACATCACTGATGACATCACTGATGACAACATCCAGTGACTGTATGTTTCTGTAAAGTTAAAATATGTCTTACATATTGAAGAATGAGTGGATGTATAAGTGTCTGGATGAAGGATTTAGTAGGTGCATGACTGACTGTATGAGTGAGTGATTAAATGTGTCTCACTGAGTGCATGGGTTAGTGACTAAACTGTCTTAATTTGTGCATCATTAGGTTTGTTGTTCTGTAAACTGTTGCATGTGTTGATAAGTAGCTATATGAGTAACTATATGGGTTATTGATTGGTTGCCCAAGTATTTGTATGGGAGACTGAGTGTGTGTGTGGGTGGCTGGGAGGTGTATGACTCTGTGCATAGATGTGTGAGCAGTTGATTCACTAGATGTATGGTTTCAAAAGTGCATGTGGAAACAGCTGTATGGGCGGTTGACTGTGTGCATGAGTGTATTGGTGAGTGAATGGATATCTCAGTGCTACATGTCAAAGTAAGTACATATGTAAAACACAGTACATGTGAGAGTTGACATATATAAATAACTGTGCATAAGAGCCAGTGAATGTGTGAGTGGCTGTATGGATCATTGTGAACTTGTATCAGGGATTGTATAAGAGAGTAAATATGTGTTAGTATATGTTTGAATAAGTAAAGTTTGTATAACTGTATAGTTGAGGAAATGGAGGTGTGATTGATTCTTTGCATGACTGACTAGGTGTGTGAGTAACTCCATGGATGAGTGACAGTCTGTGAGTGTCTGTTTACACTGATTGTATCTAAGGTTATATTAGAGTCTGAAGAGGTTCATCGTATTATCACATGAATGATATCATCAGTGATGTGATCAGTGATGTCATTTGAGATGTCATCAGTGATGTCATTTGAGATGTCATCAGTGATGTCATCAGTGATGTCACTGACCATGTCATGAATGATGTAATATGTGACATCATCAGCAGTGGATTGCGGGTGCACGATATATAGTTAGTGCAACTAACTATAAATGGAATTTCAATGGTTTTGTGTGAGTAAAATAAGGTTTTGTAAATGCGAATTCCTAACTATATATGGTCTATAACCTATGTTTTTTTCAGTGAATATATATATATATATATATATGTGTGTGTATATATATATATATATATATATATATATATATATATATATATATATATATATATATATATAGATATATTACCTACTGGCGGTCGCCAGTAGGTAGTTATTGTTAGGATTTTTTTCAATGTTACATCTCAAAATTCTATTTGGAATAACTTTGGCGCCGGTTGACGAATCTGCCTGAAAATATCCTGAAAATGGCCTCGCGACGCCCCGGTCCTTCCCTGAAAGTTTGGGGGGGATTCGTCAAGCGGGGGCCGAGATAAAAGGGGGGTCCCAAAACGCGTTTTCCCCATGTTAATTTCCATAGGGCGGTCGATTTCCCTTTTAGCCCGAACGGCTGAATGGATTTACACCAAACTTGGCAAAATTGTAGGGACTGGTAGCCCGATGTGCCTTTGCTATGTCTCAAGATATGTGCTCCAGTGGATTTTGAGTAATTTAGGTTAAAAAAAATATATATATCTATAGGCGCGCTCCGGTGCGCGCACCGGGGAGCGCACCAGGTGCGACACGCGACTTGCGCGCGGAAAGCTGATTGGCTCACGGGTGTCCGTAAACATTCTAAACAATCTGGAGCGGCCGCCATCTTGTGTCTCGGTAAAATCGAGACACAAGAGGTGGCAAAAACAAAGGGGCAAATGACCATAAGGGGGCAGAGTAGACCCCCTCTGACCCCCTAGGTTTGATGTGGTGGCTAAAATAGGGTCCTGCGGAGCATTTACAAAAAAATAATTTGATTTGCGCGGGGGGGAGCGCCCGGTACGCGCACCGGGAAGCGCACCGGGGAGCGCAGCACGGGGAAAATCCAGGATCATATTTATGAAGGCCTTGTGCTGCCAGTTTTGCGCCGCCTGTGCGTCACTTTTTGTGACGCACCAGCGGTGTAAAAAAATGCGCCTCGTTACGCTATATTTAAAAAGTAACGCATCTACCAAGCTTTTTGCGGGGTAACGCCCCCTCTGCATACATTATACCTGACGCAGATATAATGTGGCGCAGGGTTTTAAAAAGTAACCCATCTACCTAGATGCGTCACTTTTTAAATATAGCGCAATGAGGCGCATTTTTTTACACCGCTGGTGCGATGCGTCACTTTTCTGTGCGCACTCCTTACATTCCAGATGTGTCATATTTAATGTATGACGAATCATGTCGCAAGGAGTTACAGATATGTCAGTATTTCTAACATATCTGTAAACATAAAAGTGGCGCGAGGCAGGCGCAAGATTTAGAAGCAACAGCATCCTAAAAGTGACGCAGTGAAATCTCATAGATTTCACTGCGTCGTTATTACCAAGCTTTTTGCGGGGGAATGCCCCCTCTGCATACATTATACCTGACGCAGATATAATGTGGCGCAGTGTTACGCTATATTTAAAAAGTGACGCATCTACCAAGCTTTTTGCGGGGTAACGCCCCCTCTGCATACATTATACCTGACGCAGATATAATGTGGCGCAGTGTTTTAAAAAGTGACCCATGTACCTAGATGCGTCACTTTTTAAAAATAGTGCAACGAGGCGCATTTTTTTACACCGCTGGTGCGATGCGTCACTTTTCTGTGCGCACTCCTTACGACATTCCAGATGTGACATATTTAATGTATGACAAATCATATCGCAAGGAGTAACAGATACGTCAGTATTTCTGACATAAAAGTAAACATAAAAGTGACGCATTGCTGGAGTGCGTCACAAAAGTGACGCAACTCCAGTAATGCGTTCTTTCACAAGGGGAAAGCACCATCGCACCAGCAGTGTAAAAAAATGCACCTCGTTGCGCTATATTTAAATAGTGACGCATCTAGGTAGATGGGTCACTTTTTAAAACCCTGCGCCACATTATATCTGCGTCAGGTATAATGTATGCAGAGGGGGCGTTCCCCCGCAAAAAGCTTAGTAATAGCGACGCAGTGAAATATATGAGATTTCACTGCATCACTTTTAGGATGCTGTTGCATCAAAATCTTGCGCCTGCCTCACAGCAGGTGTAAGACTGATGCAAGACCTTTCATATGGTGCTTTCCCCATGTGAAAGGACGCATTACTGGAGTTGCGTCACTTTTGTGACGCACTCTAGCAATGCGTTACTTTTGTGTTTACAGATACGTCAGAAATACTGACGTATCTGTTACTTCTTGCGAATTGTTTAGTCATAAATTAAATATGACATATCTGGAATGTCATAAGGAGTGCGCCCAGAAAAGTGATGCATTGCTGTTTTCACGTAGCGATGCATCACTTTTCAGAAATGAGGCCTCCAGTTAATTCACTGTGTCACCTCTACAACCCTTTCTTGCGTCAATACGTCCCTTTTGCATACATTACACCTGACGTAGGAATAATGTGGCACAGGGGTTTACAAACTGATGTATTTACCAAGAAACGCCACTTTGTAAATATGAATAAATAAGGTGCATTTTTTATTGGAATGTTGTGTCACAAAAAGTGATGCTTTGGTGGCGTTAAAGTGACGCATGGCTTCATAAATGAGGCCTTCTACCTTCAACTCCAGCAATGCATCTTTTCTTATCCTTCAACACTCCTGTTCTTTTTCAACATTTTCATTGAATAACAACATTCCCCATATTCACTCTTCTTCTTATAACTTTCTTTCTTAACACTCACCTTCTTTCAGTCCTCCTACTTCACTTCTTTTTTCCTCTCATACCTTTCTGTTCTTTCTTACTCATTCTCCTTTCAATTATCAATGCACTCTATTTCACTTACTCTTTTTCATTTTTTTAAGAATATAGCTCTTTGATGAGAATTGGAGGTAGTTCTGAAAAGAACTTTTGGTTTTCTTCTTTTTTCAAAACAGGAACAAAAACAGGGAATGGAAACTGCTCAACAGGAGCAAAAAAAACAAAAAAAATTAGGGGTGGGAAGGGCAGTGATGGTTCTCCAATGCTCGAACCATGAGCTGGACACTTTGCTCCCCATAGGTGAGGAGTTGATTGCAGTATCTGCATCTGAGGACACCATGGTTGAATGCAGATTGAATGTTTGGCACCTGCTCCTGTGATTGTCCCATCCCAGAAGAAGTTGCTCCTCCGGTGGATGTAAAGGCCCCATCACTGGGAACCTCTTGTGCCAGAGCCCTGACACTTTCCCGGGCAAAATTTTGGGGGTGCTTCCTCTGCACATGCCGGATCATTGTGAAGTTCCCAAAAGAGTACTTTTTCAAAGGGTTTCCTCGTGACAGCTCTTCTTTGCAGATCTTGCACTGCACTTTTGGAGCATTTACCTTTTTTAGTCCAGGTGAGATTATAAAAAATTTCCAAATGAAATGTTCCTTAACTTTTCGTTGAGGAGGCTCTTCATTGATGAATTCTGGGTCATCCTCACTGCTGGATTGTCTGGCAGCCATTGAAAAACCAAGAAATATCCTGGAGCAAAAAGGCAGGTCTTTCAGTCACAAAAGTGAAAGAAGAAGTTAAGGAAATTGGTGGGGATTTCATTCTTTGTAAAAAAAACTGTTAGCAACCAATGAAAAGTGTTATTTTAAGGTCACATGACCCGACGCGCTTACGCTGCGCGCTCCGGAGCGCTTCCGAGTGCGTTTACGCGGCGGGAAGGTAGGCGCTTCCGGGGCGCAAACGTGGCGCGAACGTAGGTGCTTCCAGATGCGTTTACGCTGCGCAAACGTAGGCGCTTCCGAGGGCACTTACGTTGCGCGCCGAAGTGACGTCATCAAACTTTTACGGAAATGCATAATCATTTTCCTTATAAAAAAAAAACTGATTTTATTTGTATGGTACGTAATGTTTTGCATATTTTTTTTCACGAACGAAAGTAGCGCTCTGGGTGCGCTTTCAGGTGAGCTCACCGGTTAGCTTACCGGAGAGCTTACCGGAGAGCTTACCGGAGCGCGCACCCAGAGCGCAAAAGAAAAAAATTATATATATAAAAAAAAAAATTAATACTTACACAAAACAGCAAATTGTAAAAAAAAAAAAAAAAGGTTAGAAACTCGATATAGAAAGGAATTAGCATTTAAAAATCCTATGAAATTCACTGAAAAAACCATAGGTTTCACACCAGTTATAGTTAGGAATTAGCATTTAAAAAACCTATTAAATTCACAAAAAAAACCATAGGTTTCACATCAGTTATAGATAGCTGGAAATTTTACTGACATAAAACCAATGAAATTCCACGTTATAGTTAGTTTGACTCACTATAACTTGCGCGTGTAATGCACTGCTGATGACATCACATATTACATCACTCATGACATGGTCAGTTACATCACTCATGACATCACTGATGACACCATCCAGTGAATGTGTGTCTTTCTGAAAAATAAATATGTTTTATATATGTATATGTAAAAGTTGATTGAAGAATAAATGTTTAAATAAGTGTCTAAATGGATTTTTTTTTTTAAACTGATTGGTTAACTGGCTTATTAAGTGTATCTCAGTGGATACATATATTAGCGAATAATGTTTAAAAATTTAAATATATGTATCAGTGTTTCGTTTTGTGTATAAGTGGCTGCATGGGTTGCTGAGTAGCTACATGTGTGTGTATATGGGTTATTAGATGTTTTTTTTTAGTATCAGTATGAGTGTCTGTATGGTTTGGTGGGGGTGTTACTTAGCACATAGATGTATCAATGACTAATTCACTGTTTGTATGTTTTTTTAAAACAGCATATGTGCAGGACTGTATGAGTGGATGAGTGTGTATATGTGTGTGTTAGTGATTGAATGCCTATCTCACTAGTGTGTTTATCAGTAACAAGATATATTTTTTAATCTAGTATATGTGAGTATTGATGTATATAAGTCAGTATATGTGAAAGTGAGAGATTGTAAGAGTTCCTGTTTAAATAAGTATGTGTTTTTATAAGTGATTGTTTAAAAGAGTACACATGTGTAAGTTTCCTTAGAAGTAAGGTGGTAGTGTGTGTATATCTGTATATGCAAATAAATGGATGTTTATTAGTTTATTTGCATATGTGAGTATATGTGTGAGTAACTTTTTGATGACTGTCGGTGTGTAACAGGATGAATAGGTGTATCACTACATATGATGAGTGAGTATATGTATGAGTGACTATATAAAACTGTTGGTGAATGTGTGAATGTGTACATAGATGGTGAAATTACTGAATTGGTTGTTGTAACTGGTATGGGTATATCCACTTTTTTGAAAATGTTAGTTTCTATTTTTGAATATGTGGTTCAAGGGTTACTTTACAGTGAAAGGAGATCAGTCACTGTGTCACAAGGATGGTGTCATCAGTGATGTCATGAGTGATGTAACTGACCATGTCATGAGTGATGTAATATGTGATGTCATCAGCAGTGCATTACACGCGCAAGTTATAGTGAGTCCAACTAACTATAACGTGGAATTTCATTGGTTTTATGTCAGTAACATTTCCAGCTAACTATAACTGATGTGAAACCTATGGTTTTTTTGTGAAATTAATAGGTTTTTTAAATGCTAATTCCTAACTATAACTGGTGTGAAACCTATGTTTTTTTCAGTGAATATATATATATATATATATATATATATATATATATATTCAATGAAAAAACCATAGGTTTTACATCCGTTATAGTTAGGAATTAGCATTTAAAAAAACTATTAAATTCACTGAAAAAACCATAGGTTTCACACCAGTTATAGTTAGCTGGTAATTTTACTGACATAAACCATTGAAATTCCCACGTTATAGTTAGTTGGACTCACTATAACTTGCGTGCCTGCAATGCACTGCTGATGATGTCACATATAACATCACTCATGACATGGTCAGTGACATCACCCATATATATATATATATATATATAAAACCAAAGTTTGCCTGCAGTGAGAGGCAAAAGTCCATCCGACGCGTTTCGTGCCTGAAAGGCACTTCTTCTTAGGATATGGGCTTTCCATCAGCTTAATGCTTACGGCGGTATTACAGCTCCACCTTCGTTATATCATTCCCCCGCCCGGAGTGGGCGTGGCCACCCACGTGGCCTGTTGGTCTTTGTGGTGCCATCAGTAAGAACTACAGTGAGTCGCCGAGCATTTCACTTTTCTGAAAATGACTTGCCCAAGTGGGTTGTGAGAGCAAATCCGTCGCTTTACAAGCCGTTAGCATCTTCCATCAGCTAGTACCCGTTCCCAATGTCGAAACGCCAGTTGACGCCTTGACAGGACTGCACCGAGGCACAGTGGGGCTCTTCTTGCGGCTCAGGCGGTGCCGCATCACATCAAACAAGCAAAGTTTGCCTGCAGTGAGAGGCCCTCGACAGGTAAGTGTTTATTAGGCTTTTATTTGATGAGCGAAGACAGGCAAAGCGGCGTGATGCCACATAGTGAATTAAAAGTCCATCCGACGCATTTCGTGCCTGAAAGGCACTTCTTCTCAGGATATGGGCTTTCCATCAGCTCAATGCTTATGGCGGTATTACAGCTCCACCTTCGTTATATCATTCCCCTGCCCAGAGTGGGCATGGCCACCCGCGTGGCCTATCACTGATCATGTCATGAATGATGTAATATGTGACATAATCAGCAGTGGATTGCGGGCGCTTGAGTTATAGTTAGCACAACTAACTATAACAGGGGAATTTCAAAGGTTTTATACGAGTGAAATGTCCAGCTAACTATAACTTATCTGAAACCTAGGTTTTTTAAATGCTAATTCCTAACTATAACATGTCTGAAACCTATGTTTTTTTCAGTGAATTTCAAAGATTTCTTAAATGCTAATTTGTAAATATTTTTTTTATATATATATTTTTTTAATCTTTTTATTTTTAGATGTTATTTTTTAAATTACATTACACTTTTTTTAATGATTTTTTTAAATAAAAATATCTTTTTGTTCATTGTTCAAAATATACTTAAATTATTATTATTTTTTTTATTTTTTTTATGGAGTTGCGCACTGTTATCCTATGGGTAGAAATTCACTTAGCAGGTAAATAGTGTTATTGTTACCTTTTCTTACTCAGTAGTGCATCCTGGATACTGCACTGCTGCATCTCCTCTAAACAGTTGAAAGAATGCAAATTACCAAAGACGCGCGGTAGCCACTCTGTTTCTTTTTTTAAAAAATCGCTAGAATCTGCGATTTTCCCCCCCAAAAAAACATATAGGGGCCCTGGGAGACCTTGTGGGAGACCTAGAGGATCAGGGTGTGTCTACCCTCCCCTTTTCACATTTTAAACACATATTTCATACGCTTCTTCAGCCTCCCTTGTACCGAGACATAAAATGGCTGCCAACAGTTTCTAGTTGACAACCACTTGACAGCCAATTAGCCTTCAGGGTGTGATCGGAAGGGTACCATGACAATAAGCGGAGTATACGTAATATATTTTTTTATGGAAAGTGGGCAGCGTGGCCCCCTCCCATGCCCAATTCCGGGGCATGGCTAATTATATGTTATTATTTTATGGAGAAGGGCTGCAAAGCCCCTCTCCTGAAGCCACTTTAAGACCACGGGGACATCTGAACTCCTTCTATGTATGTACCCCGTGGGAGTTGTCTTCACTTTGAGCATGCATGTTTTTGGTAGCGCATGTGTGTTAATGTTACGCATGTGCACAATACGTCGCACCGTCTGGCTATGTACCCCTAACGTATTTCTTTTTATTTGCACATGCTCAATTACAACATGCCCAATCACAGCTCTCACACCCACTGACATCATACTCAACCAATCATCCTTCTGCAAAACATTTATACGCTGCCAACCTTCTTGAACTTTTCATATTCTGCATTCACAGCCATTGAGAGTGTTCGTATCCACTTCTTCGTAGGTGAGCACTTTTTCAAGAGTAATTAAATTAATTTTTCTGAACAATCTTTAAATACCGCGTAAATGCAAATTTATGTTCGATTTGGCGATGCTCTTTTTAAGCACGGTTTCCTGCTTTTGTATTTTGCTAAAGTTGACTTCGTAACTTCTATTTCGGTGCAAATCACTTAACCCTGGTGCGTTTGTTTAATTTGCCAAGCGCCATGTGGCCGCTGCTACAGCTGTGTGCTACGTGCTGTTCAAATGAATGCGATGTAGGTTTTCTTGTGTAAGTAGTGCGTCTTGTGCCCCATGCATTGCACAAGTAATGTTTTCGGCAAAAGTGTATTTTAGCATGGTATCCAGCTCTTATAACTTAAATATTTTGCCTTGGTAGGTGATGTTTCTGGGCAAATGACTTAATACGGCCGCATAGAATTTTTTAAGTAGTGCGTCACATGCTCCTTCTTCCCCATGCACTGCACATGTAATTGATTGATCAATGTTGTATTTTAGCATGCTCTCCATGTTTTTTAATAAACTTAAACTTAATTTGTCATTTGAGATGTCATCAGTGATGTCATGAGTGATGTCACTGACCATGTCATGAGTGATGTAATATGTGATGTCATCAGTAGTGCATTGCGGGCGTGCAAGTTATAGTTAGCTGAACTAACAATAACGGAGGAATTTCAATGGTTTTGTATGAGAGAAAAGTCCAGCTAACTAAAACATGGGTGAAACATATGGTTTTTTCAGTGCATTTCTAAGGTTTTTAAATGCTAATTCCTAACTAAAACATGGTTGAAACCTATGTTTTTTTTGGTGAATTTCAAAGGTTTTTTAAATGCTAATTCCTAACTATAACCTGCCTGAAACCTATGGTTTTTTCAGTGAATTTCAAAGGTTTTGTAAATAATAATTTATAAATGTATTAATTATTATGTCTTTCTTTTTATACTAATTTCTTATATTTTTAATAAAAATATTTATATTTATTTTATTTTTTAGATTTTATTTCATATTATTATTATAAAATACTAACAAAACTAAATTGCAAAATATTTTTGGGAATAAATATTGCTTGACTTCGGTTGCAAGCATAACACAATTCCAGCAATGCTCTCGGGCCGTATGCTCACAATGCTGTCTCAATCCTTACACTGCCTTCAAGCATATACAAGGTTTTGACGCAGCATAAGCTCAAAAGTGACTGAATGAAATGTTATACATTTCACTCAGTCATTTTTTGGAGGCGTTTCTGCACCCCCTCCTGCACAGGAAAGCCTCCTTCTGGCGCAAGGCTTTACAATGTAATGCACCCTCCAGATGCATAACATTCTTAATACAACACACCAAGGCACATCTTTTGCACCACCGCTGTGTCACAAATGTGATGCAACAGCTGTGTAAAAGAGGCACAAGAGGATTGTAAACATACAAAATCACCCAGGCAGTTTCACCAGCAGCGGAAATTGAAGCATAGCGTTGTGACATATTTATGTACATAGCTTACATTCAAATGCTTCGGACATACTACAGTATACTATAGTTAAACACCTTATAGATTTATGCCGTAGCACTTCATTATAGTTTTGCACTTTCACATTCTCCATACACTAGTAATATATTAATTTATTCATTTATGAACTACACATTCATTCTTACAAACGTATACACACTAACATAGAAATATACTTCTTTCTTTGGCCAGTGAAGGTAGTTCTAAAAAGAACTGGTGTTTTTTTGTGTTTTTACTTTTCAATTTTTTTTGTGTTTTGTTAACAACTTTTTTTTTTAAACCAAAAATAATTGAACTGGAACCCAAAAAGTATCAAACAGATGCAAAAGAATGAAAAAAAAAACTAATGTTGAGGACAGCGATGCTCCTGCATCCTGCGTTTCATCAGATCAATAGACTGTTCTCTATAACACAAACGTCTATTGCAATGAATGCATACAATTCATCAGCAAAATTAGGATCAATTGGTGGATGTGGACTGCTTGCTGAAAATTCTGCTGCAGTAGTTGATGTGCTTGGTGCAGAAGCAGGTGGGTTCTTCTCCACCTCCGTGTTGCAGCTCAAGCAAAGTTATTGGGGTGCAAGTTATTCACATGTCGCACCATATTTGCTGTGCTGTGCCAAAGGAGTCATTTTTAGATGGATCACCCCTTGAAAGAGTTGTTTGGAAAATTTTACAGGTTACTTTTGCACCATTAACCTTTTTTTGCCCTTCTGGAAAAGTAAAAAATTGCCAAATTAGGGCTTCTTTCCTCTTCTTTGGAGGTTCTTCAGGAATGAAATCTCCCTCTGAAGAACTGCTGGAAGATGATTCCATTGCTCTTATTATGATGATCTTCCTTCTATTTGAAAACATTCTCAGAAGAAATCTTCTTCTTAGAAAGTAAAAGTCGAATGATTATAATGGGATGGAACTTTCAACAGTTGCAATAGGAAAAGTTATGAACCAATCAAATCTCTCCTTTTAAAGTCACATGACTTTGCGTACGCTTATGATGCGCTTACACAGCTGTTTGCATACTAGTACTCATGATGTTCTACCGCGATTTATGTAATTGTTTTTAAAAGTAATATATGATTGTTAAAAGTGTACAAAAAAATGTTCATAGTTATCCCAAATAATATCTTCCCTTAGTATGTACATTAAATACATAAATATATGTTTTTAACCATGTAGAAACATTGGCGCCTTTACGTACATGACGTCACACGGAAGCTTTGATGCAACGCGTTCCGTCAAACCATATTCGTACTGTATGCGCTGATACACACGAGTATGATTAACAGTACAAAGTATATTGCAATCACCGTCTCACTGACAAATCAGAGCTCAGGGCGCGCTAAGGAGAATGATAAGAAGTGGCCACTCATTGGAGATCCGATTCTGGGCCTGCTTCTGCGCACATGAAAACACCGCCCCATCTCTCTCTGTTGTTAATTGTTGGTGCACACACTCACACTTGCACATGCACAGTGCACGCCCGCCCACACTCCCCACATGCCACCACCTAGCATGCCTGCTATCACTAAGCCTGGAAACCAATACAATAGCCAATGGGATGTCCCCCAAGGCAATCATTCTTATAGACCGCAAAAACGCTACCAATGATGGTCCTGGGCTTGGTTTGCTCAGCCCCCGCGGTTCCCATATAATCCGAACACTGACGTGAGCCCACTCTCTTTTGCCTCCTTGTGCTGCGGTGGCAGAGTGTAGTCATCGATTTCACTACAAACTCACAGCCCGAGCGGAGGAGGACTCCTGAGGCTCGACGTGGTATCACTACTGCTGTCGCCCAGCCACAATACCATAGGCACGGAGGCAGCGGCACCCGCACCCAAAACACCCCAGACCAGCGAAACCGCAGCATTTGAAGATGCAACAAAAGACGACAGAAGCAAAGGTAAGAGAAGCCGTCACAACATCAGACTCCGCTGTTCATTGTATATGCATGATGCTATTTTTTTCTCCATCATATGGCTCTCCTATTCCTCAATGGTTTAAAATTGTATGCACATAGTATTCAAGTTTCTATCTGTGTCACAAGGTCCTATACACCTCTAAATTTATAAGTTATGCATCCATAAATTTCTGTGTTGTATTTCTGTACTACGCCACATGCTTAGGCCTCTATCGTTATTAATTGTACGTCCATGATGATATTTTTTTTCTGCGTTGCAAGGCATCCCAGGCAGGCCCGGACTACCCATTGCGGGCACAGGCAATCCCCCGCAAGGGTGGGGGCCGGTTTTGGGCCCCTGGGGGCCTATTTTGTTACAGCGACGTACTTGCAGCATAGCTGCAAAATCGGCCCTGTAACAAAATCGGCCGAAAACCGGGTGAGGGGGTGGAGGGGGCGGCCGAGCACTTTTGCTAGGGCCAGTTTTGGTTTTAAGTCCGGCCCTGGTCACAGGCCTCCCATGCCTTTTTTTATAAATTGATCTTCCATGAATTTCTGTATCCTATTTTTGAAGTGTGTTACATGCTTTACAATGTGTTATTTTTATTGTATGTTCATGATGGTATTCTTTTCTGCATGACGTGCCCCTCCTACCCCTCAATGATTTTGTATGTACATAGTATAAATGTTTCTTTATGTGTCACGAAGTCCTCCAGACCTGTATTTTTTGTAAATTCTGCATTCATAAATTTCTGTGTTGGATTTCTGTACTAGGCCACGTGCTTAGACCTCTATCATTATTAATTGTGCGTCCATGATGATATTTTTTTTCTGCGTCACGAGGCCATCCCAGGCAGGCCCCGTCTGGCCATTGCGGGCACAGGCAATCCTTCGGTGCGCCGCAAGGGTGGGGGCCAGTTTTGGGCACCTGCGGGCCGATTTTGTTACAGGGCCGTTTTTGCAAAATCAGCTCTGTAACGCAATCGGCCGAAAACCGGCCCCGGCAAAGAGCTCGGTCGCACCCCCAACGCCCCCCCTTCCGAGGCGGCGGAGCACTTTGCCAGGGCCAGTTTTTGGTTTCCAGTCCAGCCCTCTTCCCAGGCCTATATTCTTATTGATCTTCCTTTGTTGATCCTAATAATTCCTTCTGTCTTAGGCAGCACTTCCACGCCTTTTTTTATAAATTGAGCTTCCATGAATTTCTGTATCGTATTTTTGAAGTGTTACACGTGCTTTACAATGTGTTCTTTTTATTGAATGTTCATGATAGTATTCTTTTCTGCATCACGTGCCCCTCCTACCCCTCAATGATATTGTATGTACATAGTATAAATGTTTCTTTCTGTGTCACGAAGTCCTCCAGACCTGTATTTTTATAAATTCTGCGCACATAAATTTAGGTTTCGTATTTTTTAACTGTCACGTGCTTTAGCCTGTATTCTTATACATTGTGCGTTCATGATAATATTATTTTTTTAATCCATCACTTGGCCCTCCCAGCTCTGCTTTGCTTTATTTTTTTGGAATATATGCTTTCTGGTTCATCGTATTTGCTCCCTCTTAATTCTCCCATTAATTTTAATATTTATTACTGCGTCACGTGACACTCCCAAGCCTGTATTTGTTTTCGAATACTTGTAAGTCTAAACGAATGTAATTGGCAGCTACGACTCGTGCAGGACGTTACGCCGGGCGGTGACGTCAGCAGCCATGGCTCGTGCACGGCGTTACGCTGGGCGGTGACGTCAGGCAGAGGAGGGGCAGGGTGGGGGGTTGTAAACTGTGGGATATGGCTGATGTCAGGTAAGTACCGAAAAAAATAAAAATAAATAAAACAAATTTTGTTGCCCGCGCTGCATCACATTTGGCAATGTAGCGCGGGTAACGAAATTAGTTTTATTTTTTTCGGTACTTACCTGACATCGTACATATCCCGTATTTTACAACCCCCCACCCTGCCCCTCCTCTGCCTGACGTCACTGCCCAGTGTAACGCCCTGCACAAGCCATGGCTGCTTAAATGCAATCGCAATTTAAGGAATCTCAAATTAGAGATTCC
Organism: Lissotriton vulgaris; assembly: GCF_964263255.1. Taxonomy (NCBI): domain Eukaryota; kingdom Metazoa; phylum Chordata; class Amphibia; order Caudata; family Salamandridae; genus Lissotriton; species Lissotriton vulgaris. The sequence continues at coordinate 57,106 of NW_028247801.1, read as the reverse complement.
TTAATTGCGATTTTTGCATTTGGGATGATGCATACCAAATGCAAAAATACCGGTCACAAATGGAAACATTCTGAGAATCTACCCGTTTGCGACCGTTTTTTGCTTGATGCAACTTCTTTGAATTACTCGTAAATACCAAAGAGGGTTTTCAAGGATAACATTTATGAATATCTACCAAACAAATCTATAGTGCCCGTCGGAACGATATTGCTATTTGCATATCATTTTGTCTCACCACTACTATGGTTCTAACACGGTTGCTCTGAAACCTATGATTGTTTTTTACCCCAATTCTAATACGAACTATTACTTTTCTTTTGAACAGTTGTGACAGCCCCATTACTTTCATTTTAAAACATTTGCAACATGTAAATAATTTGCAAACTACCTTTTCAATGGTTAGCATTGCTGTTATGATTCCCTAATATACATCTTTTTTACATTTACAGCCTATTGAAAAGTAAATATTGTGGTGTCTGCATCCAAAAAGCTTCAGCAGCTTATACAGAAAACTTTATGGTGAGAATCTTTTCTGAGTTGCGTGCACTATATTGGAAAGCTGACAATGCACCGTCAGGGATGTGTAATTCCTATAGCTCGCGCACAGCACATATTATTTGAGGTCAAGGGCAACAAGTTTTCATGTGTATTGTGTTCTTGGCACAAGTAAGCCCAACTCCCAGCAGCAAAAACCCTATGGCTGCCAGTTAGCAGTACCACATAATGGGTCAGAGAAGGGCACTGCCAGCGAACCTGCGCCTGGAACCGGAGGAAGCTAGGTTCCGAGCGAAACTTAAAACATTCCTTTACACTAAAAAACTGTCTGCTCAGCTTCTGTGCTCCCTGCTCGCTGCCTCTCCCACTTTCAGCGCGTGGACACGCCGGTGTGCGTAACGCAGCGCTTTACAAGTGTCCAAATAATAATAATAATAATAATAATAATAGGTAACGTAATATGTTTGCCCATATGTTAATACTGTACTGCGGGCCGATTTTGTTACAGGGCCGTTTTTGCAAAATCAGCTCTGTAACGCAATCGGCCGAAAACCGGCCCCGGCAAAGAGCTCGGTCGCACCCCCAACGCCCCCCCTTCCGAGGCGGCGGAGCACTTTGCCAGGGCCAGTTTTTGGTTTCCAGTCCAGCCCTGTTCCCAGGCCTATATTCTTATTGATCTTCCTTTGTTGATCCTAATAATTCCTTCTGTCTTAGGCAGCACTTCCACGCCTTTTTTTATAAATTGAGCTTCCATGAATTTCTGTATCGTATTTTTGAAGTGTTACACGTGCTTTACAATGTGTTCTTTTTATTGAATGTTCATGATAGTATTCTTTTCTGCATCACGTGCCCCTCCTACCCCTCAATGATATTGTATGTACATAGTATAAATGTTTCTTTCTGTGTCACGAAGTCCTCCAGACCTGTATTTTTATAAATTCTGCGCACATAAATTTAGGTTTCGTATTTTTTAACTGTCACGTGCTTTAGCCTGTATTCTTATACATTGTGCGTTCATGATATTATTATTTTTTTAATCCATCACTTGGCCCTCCCAGCTCTGCTTTGCTTTATTTTTTTGGAATATATGCTTTCTGGTTCATCGTATTTGCTCCCTCTTAATTCTCCCATTAATTTTAATATTTATTACTGCGTCACGTGACACTCCCAAGCCTGTATTTGTTTTCGAATACTTGTAAGTCTAAACGAATGTAATTGGCAGCTACGACTCGTGCAGGACGTTACGCCGGGCGGTGACGTCAGCAGCCATGGCTCGTGCATGGCGTTACGCTGGGCGGTGACGTCAGGCAGAGGAGGGGCAGGGTGGGGGGTTGTAAACTGTGGGATATGGCTGATGTCAGGTAAGTACCGAAAAAAATAAAAATAAATAAAACAAATTTTGTTGCCCGCGCTGCATCACATTTGGCAATGTAGCGCGGGTAACGAAATTAGTTTTATTTTTTTCGGTACTTACCTGACATCGTACATATCCCGTATTTTACAACCCCCCACCCTGCCCCTCCTCTGCCTGACGTCACTGCCCAGTGTAACGCCCTGCACAAGCCATGGCTGCTTAAATGCAATCGCAATTTAAGGAATCTCAAATTAGAGATTCCTTAATTGCGATTTTTGCATTTGGGATGATGCATACCAAATGCAAAAATACCGGTCACAAATGGAAACATTCTGAGAATCTACCCGTTTGCGACCGTTTTTTGCTTGATGCAACTTCTTTGAATTACTCGTAAATACCAAAGAGGGTTTTCAAGGATAACATTTATGAATATCTACCAAACAAATCTATAGTGCCCGTCGGAACGATATTGCTATTTGCATATCATTTTGTCTCACCACTACTATGGTTCTAACACGGTTGCTCTGAAACCTATGATTGTTTTTTACCCCAATTCTAATACGAACTATTACTTTTCTTTTGAACAGTTGTGACAGCCCCATTACTTTCATTTTAAAACATTTGCAACATGTAAATAATTTGCAAACTACCTTTTCAATGGTTAGCATTGCTGTTATGATTCCCTAATATACATCTTTTTTACATTTACAGCCTATTGAAAAGTAAATATTGTGGTGTCTGCTCCAAAAAGCTTCAGCAGCTTATACAGAAAACTTTATGGTGAGAATCTTTTCTGAGTTGCGTGCACTATATTGGAAAGCTGACAATGCACCGTCAGGGATGTGTAATTCCTATAGCTCGCGCACAGCACATATTATTTGAGGTCAAGGGCAACAAGTTTTCATGTGTATTGTGTTCTTGGCACAAGTAAGCCCAACTCCCAGCAGCAAAAACCCTATGGCTGCCAGTTAGCAGTACCACATAATGGGTCAGAGAAGGGCACTGCCAGCGGACCTGCGCCTGGAACCGGAGGAAGCTAGGTTCCGAGCGAAACTTAAAACATTCCTTTACACTAAATAACTGTCTGCTCAGCTTCTGTGCTCCCTGCTTGCTGCCTCTCCCACTTTCAGCGCGTGGACACGCCGGTGTGCGTAACGCAGCGCTTTACAAGTGTCCCAATAATAATAATAATAATAATAGGTAACGTAATATGTTTGCCCATATGTTAATACTGTTCAAACCTGTATTTATGGTTCATTAATTGAATGCATGTATTACTCGGGTGCCCCTGAGTGCACAACTGTCAGTGGCTCCAGTATACAAAAGCATGTGCAGTCATAATTATTAGTTAGAGTGACTCTTCCAAATAAATGTTGTAAACTCAGACTTCAATACTGACAGTTTCTGTAGTAAAAAAAAGTGTACACACACACTTCCAAAGTTTAGCACTATGAGGCTATGTATACTGCTCCCAGAATGCTCTGCGGTTTGATGCAAATAATTACAGAAGCTTAAAAGCAAGTTTGAAAATACTTTGCTTTCAAAATAAAATGTTCATAAAAAAGAGAAAGCTGGAAAAAAAACATTTTGCAAAACTACTATAAAATTTCTGTTACCATTTTTTTGCAGCATCATTTAATAACGTGTTAATCCATGCTAGTATTTCCAAAAAATATTCATTATGGAAAATCTCTGTAACTACTTTCAATAAGATTATGGGAAACAAAATTCAACAACCATTGGCAAACACAGTAGGTCTGAAATTGATAGTCACCTTTTTACTTTTGTCATTGTGTGACTCGTTTTGGCATCGTGTTTGTAAAACGTTATTGGCATGTAAGCTGCTGTGCCCCCACTATCATAACAAACTTTGGCAAAAGCAAAAAATATTTTTGGTTTTAAAGAGCACAAACTTCCACAGTAGTTACCGGCACTGAACAAAACTACTTTTTGTGCTGATATGCTCCTTGTGAAGCAGCATAATGCTGTGACTCACAGTGAAGCCATCCGATACAAATACAGAGAGAGAGAGAGAGAGAGAGAGAGAGAGAGAGAGAGAGACAGGAGAGAGAGTAGAGTGGATGAGAGTGGAGGGAACAGAGGGAGAGAGAGAGAGAGAGAGAGAGAGAGAGAGAGAGAGAGATGTAATAAACGCAAAAGGTCACGGTTAATGCCAGACCAAATTAGGGGCCCAATTATTCAAGAAAGTCTCAAAAGTGCACCCATGGAATATGTCCTAGAATTAAGTGCAGCTATACAGCTTGTGTGAATTCCCAAAAATGTACACAAGTAGGACAAGAAATAGTACTCCTAAAAAATATTTGTGAACTACATTTTAACATGAGCAAATTTGTATGTGTAGATTTGCTCATGCGAAAATCTGAATGTTTACAAATTCACTTTTGCTCCAACAACTTTTTCCCAACTCAGGAAGAAGGTTGATGTCTGCCATTGTCGGGAAGAAATTTCCAACATTCTTCACTAAGACAAAAGATTAGAGAAGAGTTGTTAAAAACGCATAAAACATGGAAGTTAGTGGGTTTGCACAGACTCAGAAGGCCATTTTGACCCTGGAACTATGTTTACCATGTAAATACAAATAAAGTTTTTATTTTCAAAAAGCTATTCACCTTTAAACAATGCAATATTAATTACAACATACTTTTCACTTTCTTCTCAACATGCCCAATGTTTCGAATGCAGCAGATGACCACCTTCAATTCACAAAAGCAAATATAAATCATACTTGCCTTTTACTTGCGGTATATGTGAAAAATGTCTTAATTTTGTTGAGTCTAAACACACCTTTTGAATTAGGACTATAGAATAGTGGTATAAAAATATAATTCATTCTATTGTCAGATATCTACCTCGGTGATAGTGGAATTACTACTACTTTTTAGTAAACAATAATGTGTAGAGGAGCGGTGTTGCTTCTTCACCTTCAAAGAGGAAGATTTAAATTCATATTTCAACAGATAAACAAAATAATTACTCAATTTCAAAAAGAAAATTAAGTAGGAATGTTAGATGAAGTCTGCTCCAACTCTAAAAGCATTGTGCGAATCGTAACCAGTGAAAAAAAGTGTGTCTCAACATTACTTTTTAAGATAATTTGGACACAAGACTAGACTGCAGGACAAATACTTATGCACTTTTTATGCTGGACAGTATTGCTTCTAAACACTTTCACTGCTTTCTTCCAAACCTTAAAAAAAAGTCATGAATTTACATGCATAGTCTTTAAGGTCTGTATATCTCTAATGTAAAACAATCGTACTTGATTTCTCTTTTGTAAACTGACATATGTAAACTCATCAGTCACTCTTATGGTAAGCCTTTACAATCCTGAATGCTGAGTTTTGTGTGAGAGGATGCCCATACATAACCAAGCTAACTTTTCTTTAGCTACATAAAAACATGTAGTGTAACCTGTCAAACACTTTGAAATACTACTCTCCCACTAGTCCTAGAGGTGGATGTAGAATTCAACCATTCTTCATAAAATAGAATAGGATGTCACTAAGTACAAAGTATTTCTGTATTATGGAATCCCTAATGCGTCCCTTAAAGATTCAAGCAAAGTCCAAACACATACTAACTGAAACACATCAACAATTAGTAACCTGTAACCTGTAAAATTTGCCAAACAACTCTTTCAAGGTGTGATCAATCCACACCGCACATCAAATATAGTACAAAACACATAAACTACTTGCACCCCAACAACTTTGCTTGAGCTGCAACACAGAGATTGCAGGACAACCATTTGCTGCTGCACAAGTACATCAACAGCTACAACACCCTCTTTAGCAAACAGTCCATACTCGCATATTGATCTTGAGTTTTATAAACTTAAATTTCTATGCATTTATTGTGATGAATTTTTGTGTTATGCAAACACTATATCAACCTCATCAAAAACAAGAAACGGGAGCAGCGCTGACCTCAACATTAGTTATTAGACATTTATCAAGCTTTTGTGTTGTAAAAATTACCCCATCCGAAGGCAGTTGAAAATGTGCACACTTGCTGCCTTTCTTGGCTGGGGTTATCAATTACTCTTGAATTTAATATTCTGATTTAAACGTGTGGCCCTTTATTGAGCCTTTTTGTTGTACCTACTACCCCAGCCAAAGGCAGTGGTAAATTTGGACACTTACTGCCTTTCTTGGCTGGGGTTATCAATTATTCTTGAATTTGATATTCTGATTCAAACTTGTGACCTTTTAGCAAACCTTTTTGTTGTACCTACTACCCCGGCTGAAAGCAGTGGGAAAATTGCACACTTGCTGCCTTTCTTGGCTGGGGTTGTCAATTGTCCTTCTTGTAATGCAAATTCAAGGTGCAGGCCCTTTATTGAGCCTTCTTCGTAACTATTACTCGTGAATGGCAGTGGGTAGTTTCAGCACTTCCTGCCGTTCATGTATAAACAAAAGCTAAAAGTCTAACAATATTAAAAAAGAGCCAGTATAGTCTATGGTTATCAAATCTTCTTTTTGTTATTGAAATTCAAAGTACAGGCCCTTTATTGAGCCTTCTTGGTAACTCTACCCTTGAATGGCAGTGGGTAATTTGCGCACTTCCTACCGTTCATGAATATACAAAAGCTTAAAAGTCTAACAGTATTACAAAAGAGCCAGTATAGTCTATGGTTATCAAATCTTCTGTTTGTTATTGTAATTCAAAGTACAGGCCCTTAATTGAGCCTTCTTGCTAACTACTACCCGTGAATGGCAGTGGGTAATTTGGACACTTTCAGCCTTCCATATTTTTTACATTATTCATCTACCACTCAATCAACACATCATCTACACGTACACACACCCACTTGCTGCCTTTCTTGCCTATGGTTATCAACTATTCTATTTCATATTCGTATTCAAACTACAGGCCCTTTATCGAGCCTTTTTGTTATAAGAAGTATCCAAGCCGAAGGCAGTAAAAAATTGCACACTGCTGCCTTTCTTGGCTGGGTTTATCAATTGTTCGTGAATTTCATATTCTGATACAAACTCAGGGCCCTTTATTGAGGCTTTTTGTTGTACTTACGACTCCGGCCGAAGGCAGTGAAAATTTACACACTAACTGCCTTTTTTGGCTAGGGGTTATCAATTGTTCGTGAATTTCATATTCTGATATAAACTTGTGGCCCTTTATTAAGGCTTTTTGTTGTAACTACGACTTTGGCCGAAGGCAGTGAAAATTTGCACACTAACTGCCTTTCTTGGCTAGGGGTTATCAATTATTGTTCAATTTCATTTTTTGATTCAAAGTCAAGGACCTTTATTGAACCTTTTTATTATAGCTAATACCCCGGCCGAACAAAGAAGGATATTTTCACACTTGCTGCTTTTCTTCACTGGGGTTGTCAATTATTATCAGTACCTACAAGCTTAGCAGCAATATTTTCTTTTGGAAACAAATTTCAAACTAATCGTCTCTGTAAAACTTCTTTGACATGTTCAGTCATTTCTCCAATTCTTATTTCTTGTAGAATAGTTCAATATTCAGCATCATTTCCTTATTGCATATTTGTAAAACCTTCCTTATATTAAAAATACAACCAAATATTAACATTACCAATACTACATTACATAATTTACTTATACTACCTATGGAGCATAACAACAAATTACAATACCACAAGATATCTGGAGAAGCTTGTTGTGAAGACTCTTGAAGAAAATAACAGTCATTATTGATTAAATAAGCATGGTCTCAAAACTTAATGCTTGCCTTTGTGCATTTAAGAATGCTGCAAACTCTTAAAACAGAGTATGACATATTAGTCTCAATTTATTTAAGGCACCGACAATTGTACTATGTCCTCAGATTCTGTTAACTGTACAAAATAACATTAATCAATGTTTGTGTTGAGTAGCACCTTCAATATACATTGCAGACAGCAGGGTTCACAACTTCACTCCAGCTTTCCTTCTACATTAATGACAGCATTGAATCCAGCCTTGCTTTACTTAAGGCAGAGACAATTATACTGTAGCCTCAGATTCTGTTATCTGTGACTAAATAGCATTCATCGATCTTTGTGTCAACAACTGCCGTCAATCTACACAGCGGACAGCTGCGTTCACAACTTCAATTCAGCTTTCCTTCTACATTAAGGACAGTATTGTATTCTTCCTTGATTTCCTTAAGGCAGAGACTATTATCCTGTGTCCTCAGATTCTGTTATCTGTGACTAAATAGCATTCTTCGAACTTTGTCTCAACAACTGCCTACAATCTACTCTGCGGACAGCTGGGTTAACAACTTGAAGTCAGCTTTCCTTGTACATTAAGGACATCATTGTATTCACTATTCAGCCTTGCTTTCCAGAAAGCGGAGACCATTTTACTGTATCCTCACATTCTGTTAACTGTGACAAAATAGCATTCATCGATCTTTCGGTCAACAACTACCTTCAATATACACTGCGGACAGCTGCGTTCACTACTTGCATTGACTGATCTTTCTGTCAACAACTACCTTCAATCTACACTGCAGACAGCTGGGTTCACAACTTCGATTCAGCTTTCCTTCTACATTGAGGACAGCATTGTATTCTTGCTTGCTTTCCTTAATGCAGAGACAATTACACTGTGTCCTTAGATTCTGTTATCTGTGACTAAATACCATTCTTCAATCTTTGTCTCAACAACTGCCTTCAATCTACACTGCAGACAGCCGGGTTCACAACTTTAATTCAGCTTTCCTTCTACATTGAGGACATCATTGTATTCTTGCTTGCTTTCCTTCAGGCAGAGACAATTATACTGTATCCTGAGATTCTATTATCTGTGATTAAATGGCATTCATCGACCTTTGTGTCAACAACTGCCTTCAATCTACACTGCGGACAGAAGAGTTCACAACTTCAACTCAGCTTTAGAACTAAAATTATCTTAAATATCTGTCCTTACCACAACCTTTAATATTTTCTGTGGTCAGTAAAAATTAAAACTTCATAGTGAGAGCTCCACTACTACAGAAAACATTGAATTCAGCCTCGCTTTATTTAAGGTAGAGACTAATGGATTTTATGTTTTCCGATTTTGTAAAAGAATGTCACAAATAGTATTCATCTATAACTGCTCACGAGAGCTTTCAATCTAAACTACGGACAGCTCAGTTCACAACTTCAATTCAGCTTTCCTTCTATATTAAGGACACTATTGTATTGAGCTTTACTTTCCTTAAGACAGACACAATTATACTGCGTCCACAGATACTGTTAAGTTTTACAACTTGCATTGACAGATCTTTCTGTCAACAACTACCTTCAATCTACACTCCAGACAGCTGGGTTCACAATTTCAAATCAGTTTTCCTTCTAGATTAAGAACAGCATTATATTCAGCCTTGCTTTCCTTAACACAGAGACAATTATACTGTGTCCTCACTACAGACTCTGTTAACTAAGATAGAATAGCATTCATCGATCTTTGTGTCAACAACTGCCTTCAATCTACACTGGGGACAGCTGTATTCACAACTTCAATACAGCTTTCCTTTTACATTAAGGACCGCATTGCATTCAGCCTTTTTTCCTTAAGGCAGAGACAATTATACTGTCTCCTCAGATTCAGTTATCTGTAACTAAATATAATTCTTCAATCTTTGTGTGAACAACTGCCTTCAATCTACACTATGGACAGCTGGGTTCACAATTTGAATTCTGCTGTCCTTCGACATAAAGGACAGCATTGCATTCACCCTTCCTTTCCTTAAGGCAGAGACAATTATACTGTGTCCTCACATTCTGTTAACTGTACAAAATAGCATTCATCGATCTTTGTGTCAACAACTGCCTTCAACCTACACTGCGGACAGCTGCGTTCACAACTTCAATTCAGCTTTCCTTCTACATTAAGGACAGTATTGTATTCTTCCTTGCTTTCCTTAAGGCAGAGACTATTATCCTGTGTCCTCAGATTCTGTTATCTGTCACTAAATAGCATTCTTCGATCTTTGTCTCAACAACTGCCTACAATCTACTCACGGACAGCTGGGTTAACAACTTGAAGTAAGCTTTCTTTTTACATTAAGGACAGCATTGCATTCACTATTCAGCCTTGCTTTCCTTAAGGCGGAGACAATTTTACTGTATCCTCACATTCTGTTAACTGTGACAAAATAGCATTCATCGATCTTTCGGTCAACAACTACCTTTAATATACACTGCGGACAGCTGGGTTCACAGCTTGCATTGACCAATCTTTCTGTCAACAACTACCTTCAATCTACACTGCAGACAGCTGGGTTCACAACTTCAATTCAGCTTTCTTTCTACATTGAGGACAGCATTGTATTCTTGCTTGCTTTCCTTAAGGCACAGACAATTATACTGTGTCCTTAGATTCTGTTATCTGTGAGTAAATGACATTCTTCAATCTTTGTCTCAGCAACTGCCTTCAATCTACACTGCGGACAGCCGGATTCACAACTTCAATTGAGCTTTCCTTCTACATTGAGGACAGCATTGTATTCTTGCTTGCTTTCCTTAAGGCAGAGACAATTATACTGTATCCTGAGATTCTATTATCTGTGATTAAATGGCATTCATCGACATTTGTGTCAACAACTGCCTTCAATCTACACTGCATGCAGAAGGGTTCACAACTTCAACTCAGCTTTAGAACTAAAATTATCTTCAATATATGTCCTTACAACACCTTTAATATATTCTGCGGTCAGGAAAAATGAAAACTTCATAGAAAGAGCTCCACTACTACAGAAACATTTAATTCAGCCTCGCTTTATTTAAGGTAGAGACTAATGAATTTAATGTTTTCCGATTTTGTAAAAGAATGTCACAAATAGTATTCATCTATAAATGCTCACAAGAGCTTTCAATCTACACTACGGACAGCTGAGTGAACAACTTCAATTCCGCTTTCCTTCTACATTAAGGACACCTCTGTATTGAGGTTTACTTTCCTTAAGACAGACACAATTAAACTGCATCCACAGATACTGTTAACTTTTACAACTTGCATTGACAGCTCTTTCTGTCAACAACTGCCTTCAATCTACACTGCAGACAGCTGCGTTCACAACTTCAATTCAGCTTTCCTTCTACATTAAGGACATTATTGTATTCTTCCTTGCTTTCCTTAAGGCAGAGACTATTATCCTGTGTCCTCAGATTCTGTTATCTGTGACTAAATAGCATTCTTCGATCTTTGTCTCAACAACTGCCTACAATCTACTCTACGGACAGCTGCGGTCAGACCTTCAATGTAGCTTTCCTTCTACATTAAGGAAAGCATTACATTCAACATTGTTTTCCTTAACGCAGATACAATTCTACTCTGTCCTAAGATTCTGTTAACTGCACAAAATACCATTCATCAATGTTTCTATCGATTAGTACCTTCGATCTACATTACAGACAGCAGGGTTCACAACTTCAATTCAGTTTTTCATGTAAATTTCTCTTCACTATGTGTTCTGAGAACTACCTTCAATCCGATCTGCGCTCAGTATAGCTCACAACTAGATACCAAGAGCGCCAGCACTACAGAAAACATTCAATACAATCTTGATTTACTTAAACACAGATAATTGCACAATATCCTCACATTTTCTTAAACTTTGAACACTAGGAAATTCAGCCTTCATTGATTTAATGCAGACAAAATTCTACTATATGTGTTTCACATTTTGTTTAAATAAGTGACAAAAAACATTCGTCTATGTCTGTTAACAACTGCCTTCAATCCAAACTGCACAGGGAACATACAAGCTCACCGCCAAAGATAATACTTACTCAGTGCACCATAAATAATCACAAACAAGACAGAACACTTTTATGTCACAGTGAGACATACTGTCCCTTTTAAATGGAATTGATGCAGAATTCAATCAACAAAATACATTACTTCAATTACTGTACCTCACCCCGACCGCACATCATCACAGGGTACATTCAAGCTCAGCGCCAAAGGTATTACTAACTCAGTGCACCACACATCATCACCATGTCACCGTATTGAATGAAATGACTTATTTAGAAAAAAAGACATCATACTTTTTGAGAATATACTTCAACTTACTTCTGTAAATGGACAACCAATATTTATTAGAAAACTTGATTTTAAAGATTTTGCTACCAATCCGTGCGGCTTGCACCACACATCATCACACACTCCACAGAACTTTGTTGCTTTAGATGCACACTTGCTTCCTTTCTGGGCTGGGATTATCAATTATTCCTCAATTTCATATTCTGATTAAACGTCAAGGCCCTTTATCGAGCCTTTTTGTTGTACCTACTACCCCGGCCAAAAGCAGTGGTAAATTTGAACACTTGCTGCCTTTCTTGGCTGGGGTTGTCAATTGTCCTTCTTGTAATACAAATTCATAGTGCAGGCCCTTTATTGAGCCTTCTTGGTAACTATTACTCGTGAATGGCAGTGGGTTATTTGCGCACTTCCTGCCGTTCATGTATAAACAAAAGCATAACCACATGCGCGCTGTGCTTCTTCTGCTGCTATGCTGACTTTTTTAAAAACCCATTGTTCATGACGAGCTGGGCTCGTCATCAGTGTTTGAGGAGGCTACACCATGACGAGCCCAGCTCGTCATCAGCCTCGAAGGGGTTAAAAGTCTAACAATATTAAAAAAGAGCCAGTATAGTCTATGGTTAACAAATCTTCTGTTTGTTATTGTAATTCAAAGTACATGCCCTTTATTGAGTCTTCTTGCTAACTACTACCCGTGAATGAAAGTAGGTAATTTGGACACTTTCATATTTTTTACATTATTCATCTACCACTCAATCAACACATCATCATCATCTACACGTACACAGACCTACTTGCTGCCTTTCTTGGCTATAGTTAACAACTATTCTTCTATTTCAAATTCATATTCAAAGTGCAGGCCCTTTATCGATCCCTTTTGTTGTAGCTACTACCCTGTCTGAAGCCTTATTCATATAGATACTGCCCAGTTTTAAATTATGTTGAAATTGTAGTACAATTAAATCAGATGACGAGGAAATTTATCTGAATGACATATCTGATGACTGCAGGATATCGCACCCACATGGAGCGTTGCGGAACCCGGTGGCTGTGAACCGAATTGGATTAAATATATATATATATATATATATATATATATATATATATATATATATATATATATATATATATATATATATATATATATATATATATATATATATATATATATATATATATATATATATATATATATCTCACCAGTAGGTAGTTATAGTTAGGACCTAGTTTCCATAGGAAATCCACAACATTCTATTTGGAATCACTTTGGCGCCGGTGGACGAATCCTCGTGAATGTCTCCAAGAACATGGCCTACTCAGTTCCACTCCTTCCCTGAAAGTTTGGGGGTGATTTGTCAAGTGGGGGCTGAGAAAAAAGGGGGTCCCAAAACGTGTTTTCCCCATGCAATTTTACATAGGGACCTTTAGCCAGGGCTACAACCCGAACGGCTGAACGGAATTACACGACATTTGGCAGAGAGGTAGAATTCTGTACGCAGATTGTTCTTTTTGTTAAATGGTGTAAATCCGTTCAGTAGTTTCGGAGAAAATTGCAAGTAAATTCAGCACGCCTACGGAAATCCGTTCAATTACAAGCGCGAGCTGCATGCTGATTGGCTGTGAACTGTCTGTCAACACCCGAAACCAGGAAGTGTTGGCGGCCAACCTGTGCCTCGGTAGAACCGAGTCACAAGAAAACAATAAAGCAAAGTTGAGAAGTAAGGGAAGGGGACATGCTAGAAACATTCTGAACCTCTAGGCTTGCTCAGGGGGTCGTACATGGATGTTTAGGCTCTATTTTATTTTATTTTTTAAAGAAAAATCGTGGTGTACGCGTATGGAAATCCGTACAATTACGAGCACGAGCTGCATGCTGATTGGTTGTCAACTGTCTGTCAGCATTCCAAACCAGGAAGTGTTGGCAGCCATTGTTTATTTTGAAGTGTGTGGGAGGCTCACGGCTCTTCTACATTCTTCGGGGACCGCCACCTTCCTGGGGCAATAATATTTAAAATAGGGGGGTCTGTGATGGCACGGATTTCCCAGCTGCAGGGACTTCCACTTCTCTGAACTTTTTAATTTTGGGAGGGGGTCGCGCGGCCTCCTTACTGGAACCCTTGATGGCCCTGGGGACCATCATTTCCCAGGGCCGGCTTTTGCAGTTTCTCGGGGGGCCTCTCTCTGGGACACTGCTGTTTGCAATTGTAGGATGGGAGCGCCACGCCTCCCACTTTAGCACAGCAAACCGGTTTACTATTTGAAACAGAGAGCAAGTTATTCTGCTGTCTCTTTCAAGTAGGAAAGCAGATGGCTTTTCGTTAGAGAGCAGCATGTTAGCTGTTCTCTCTGAGAAAGCAATGCTGGCTCTCGAAGGATGCGGGGGCCGGCTGGGACCGTGGGGGCATTGGCGTTCTTCCCACAGTCCGCAATGTTATTTTTTGAGTCCCGGGGGATGGGGTCCCTTTGCAGCTCAATAAACATTTACATATAACTTTTGCAAAATATTTTTTTGTGTTGGGGAACAGAGTATTACTCCAGTGACTATGTCATCTATGTAGCTTTTTTACTTTTTCTTTATTTGAATTCCGCTTTATTTACAGTATGTTTCTACCTTTCTTCACAATGAGTTCCACAGCCTATCGTCCGTTGCAGTGTTCTTAGCCTTTTTGTTCTTTTGTTGACTTACCAGTTTGTGTTCAAGTTTCGGTGACCTATTTGTGTTGCTTTCCTTTGTATATGTTTCATGCAGCCTTTTTTGTGTATGTTCTTTTGTATCTAACTTTATTTATTCAGTGCTTCATCCAGTGTTTTAAATATAGGAGTACATCTGTAGACATGTAGTTTACTCCTTTTCTTTGTCTTCCTCAACCCTAATTCAGAACGTAATGGGGTGAGTCAAACTAAGGCAGTGTTGTCATCGTTGTTTTAAGTTTGCAAAAACAGTAGGTAATAAATAAATAAAGCATTTGACACAATGCAGAGTGACACTGTATTTATTGTATTTAATTTTTGAATATTTTGAAAATAATATACACTCATGTAGAAAATATTGTTGCTTTCATTTTAAGATATTTCATATGAATCACCACATATGCTGATATTACAGTGAAGATCAAATTAAATGTTTAAGCTTTTGTACAAGGACCTACAACAAAAGAAATTCAATATGGAAAATCAACAAAATTTGAAAGACGGTTTCAACATTAGTAACAGTGTCATAGAAGTGCTAAACATAATGTTTATAAGTAGGGAGAATAAAGAGGAAGATATAAATGCTGTAGATATCATCTGCGATTTTCTAAGCTAAAGTTTAGATGCTGATTTTGTGGAAGCAGTATCGACTATGATCATATACATTTGTGTACTCAAGAAATTGAAGTAAATCATCCCAAGCATAGTCAGCAGAGCTTAGAGTAAGGAGCTATGTAGGAGTTTCTATTAAGCATGGGCGAATTTTGTGAATCTGGCGTTCGCGAATTTGCGTATTTGCGAACTCGCAATCCGCAAAATCCGCAAATTCTCGCGAATTTGCGGATTTTTTTGTTTTTATAGTGTTCGCAAGGGTTTCTGCCAGTTCGCGAGGATTTTGTACCAGTTCGCAATTGCGAACTTACTTGTCGGCACGCAACGGTCACGACTATGTTGTTTCTACGTCTGGTTCATCATCACAGGTTCACAGCACCCTCTGTTTCAACGCTGCCACCCTCTGTTTCATCCATGCCACCCTCTGGTACATCAATGCCACCCTCTGGTTCATCATCATCACTGTAGATTATGGGGGAAAAAGCAAGCACACCTGCCCTGCTTCAACTGACATGAATTAATTTGGGGTTGACTTATTAATGTGTCACTGTTTTAAAATTCCAGTCTGGCACCTGCTTCCTTATCTGTCATTTGCTTTCTGTTGCAGTGCAATTTTTTTTTCCAGGACCTTTGTGGCCTACTTGTAGCTATTCTATGATCCGGCTAGGAGGGTCAGAGCAGGGTCATACCATTGTTGCAACTAGCAACTGAACTCTGGAGGGGCCCCAGTCAGGAAGCACTACAGGGAATGGTTACTAATGATGAATTCGAACTTTTGCACCTGCTGAGTGCTTTCAGTTTAGCAAGACTCGTTTTTCTGCAGAACAGCAAATGTAATGCCCCAAACAAACTTACTTGTGAAAGTTGATTTCTAATCCAAAAGTGATCCAAAGAAAGTCAAAATGCCTCAAATCCAAAAAAGGGCAGGCAAATGTCAACCTGAGGAGTTATTCTGATAAAAATCATCATTTTCAGAAGGTCTATGCTGCTTGCTAGTGGCTTTCTTGTGCAGAATTGCAAATTTTGTAATTTCGCGAGTGCGAGATTGTTGCTGCCCGCCGCACCTACATGTTCACAATTGCAAACTTATGCCGCACGCCGCAAAATTGTATCACCAAGAAAAAAAAATCCGCTGCGTGCGAATTTGCGGATTTTCGGTAAATTCGCGAGCATTCGCTGATCGCGAATCTACCAAAAATCCGCAAAATCCGCGAGCGGAACGGATTTTCCGCCCATGCTTAGTTTCTATGTTCCTTAGAATACATTTTAGTTCTCCATGACGACGGTACCTGTACTACAAAGCTGACATGCCATGAGATTAATGAGGTGAGATTCCAAAATATTATCTTTCTTCTGTACTTTATGCATAAATTTGTTTGCTGAAACAGTTTGCAGATGTACACCTGTTTTTAATATATGGGTTTCTGCATAAGAAGTCCAGACAAATCCCTCTCAAACAAAAGATGGAACAAATATGGAATACATTTTTGAAATCTTGGATTTTCTGCATATAATATTGATGTCCGGTATTCAGATGCAGGAATCTGCACAGGTCGGTCATCATATCATCGTCTTTTTCATGTGGGAAGGAAAAGAGGGAAACAACGATCTTCCAATTTTTTTCCCCATACAGTAATGGGACTTCCATTTGCTTCTTTCATTTGGATTAACTCTATGGTATTCCCCATCACTTCTTTAGAATGGAGTGGATGAATACTGTAATGTTCGTAGATTTCTTCAGTTATGAAAACATCCAGTTTTTCAATTTGTCCAGATTGGCAGTAGTCAGTATCTTCTACAGTTATTTATTCTTTTCCCTCATACACATTTTTGTAATATTAATTTTTTTATAGCAGATAGAATGTTGCCTTTTTCTCTTGCCTAATATCCACAAATTCCTGCCAGATTTTCTTACTCTTAGTAGAAACGCCATTGACAAGAATAACTAAATGTTCATCCTGTACATTTTCTACACCAATTGTCTGTGTTTTAAGTAAATCAAGATTGTATTGTATGTTTTCTGTAGTGCTAGCGCTCTTGGTATCTAGTTGTGAACTGTACTGAGCGGAGAATTGATTGAAAGCACTTCTTGCGACACATAGTGAAGAGAAATTTACTTTGAAAGCTGAATTAAAGTTGTGAACCCCGCTATTTGTAATGTAGATTGAAGGTACTAATTGATACAATATTGATGAATGCTATTTTGTACAGTTAACAGAATCTGAGGACAGAGTACAATTTTCTCTATCTTAAGGAAAGCAAGGGTAGATCCAATGGTGTCCCTAATGTAGCAGGATAGCTGATTTGAAGTTGTGAATGACGGTGTTCCAGTGTACATTTAATGGTGGACTATACAGTCCACCATTAAATGTACACAATCACGATTGAAATGAAAGATAGATCATGTATGGAATGCATTGTCAAAATATGTATGTTTCAGGGACATAATATTTCAAATTGTGACCTGTGATGTGCCGAAGGAGTATTTTTTGGATGGATCGTCCCTTGAAAGAGTTGTTTGCTAAATTCTACAGATTGGTTTGGGTATTAACCTTCTTCTGGGGTAGTAGAAATGAGAAAAAGGTTTGATAAAGGGCCTTGACCTTCAATCAGAATATGAAATTGAGGAATAATTGATAATCCCAGCCAAGAAAGTAAGCAAGTGTGCATCTAAGGCAACAAAGTTCTGTGGAGTGGGTGATGATGTGAGGTGCAAGCAGCACAGATTGGTAGCAAAGTCTTTAAAATCAAGTTTTCTAATAAATATTGGTTGTCCATTCACAGAAGTAAGTTGAAGTGTATTTTCAAAAAGTATGATGTATCCTTTTCTAAATAAGTCATCTCATTCAATACGGTGACATGGTGATGATTTGTGGTGCACTGAGTTAGTAATACCTTTGGTGCTGAGCTTGAATGTTCCCTGTGTTGATGTGTGGTCGGGGTGAGGTACAGTAATTGAAGCAATGTGTTTTGTTGATTGAATTCTGCATCAATTCCATTTAAAAGGGACAGTATGTCTCACTGTGACATAAAAGTGTTCACTCTTGTTTGTGATGATTTATGGTGCACTGAGTAAGTAGTATATTTGGCGGTGAGCTTGTATGTTCCCTGTGCAGTGTAGATTGAAGGTAGTTGTTAACAGACATAAACGAATGGTTTTTGTCACGTTTTTAAACAAAATGTGAAACACTTATAGTAGAATTTTGTCTGCATTAACTAAATGAAGGCTGAATTTCCTAGTGTTCAAATTTTAAGAAATGTGAGGATATTGTGCAATTGTCTGTGTTTTAGGTAAATTAGGATTGTATTGAATGTTTTCTGTAGTGCTGGCGCTCTTGGTATCTAATTGTGAACTGTACTGAGCGCAGAATTGATTGAAGGCACTACTCAGCACACATAGTGAAGAGAAATTTACATGGAAAACTGAATTGAAGTTGTGAACCCTGCTGTCTGTAATGTAGATCGAATGTCCTAAACAATAGAAAGATGGATGAATGGTATTTTGTACAGTTAACAGAATCTTAGGACAGAGTAGAATTGTATCTGCGTTAAGGAAAACAATGTTGAATGTAATGCTGTCCTTACAGTAGAAGGAAAGCTGAATTGAAGTTTTGAACCCAGCTGTCCACAGTGTAAATTGAAGGTAGTTGTTGACAGAAAGATCGGTCAATGCAAGTTGTGAACCCAGCTGTCCGCAGTGTAGATTGAAGGCAGTTGTTGACACAAAGATCGATGAATGCTATTTTGTCACAGTTAAGAGAATCGGAGGACATAGTATAATTGTCTCTGCCTTAAGGAAAGCAAGGCTGATTGCAATGCTGTCCTTAATGTAGAAGGAAACCTACATTGAAGGTGTGAACGCAGCTATCCGGAGTGTAGATTGAAGGTAGTTGTTGACAGAAAGATCGGTCAATGCAAGTTGTAAAAGTTAACAGTATCTGAGGACGCAGTATAATTGTGTCTGTCTTAACAAAAGTAAAGCTTAATACAATGGTGTCCTTAATGTAGAAGGAAAGCTGAATTGAAGTTGTGAACTGAGCTGTCCGTAGAGTAGATGGAAATCTATAGTGAGCAGTTATAGATGAATACTATTTGTGACATTCTTTTACAAAATCGAACACATAAAATCCATTAGTCTGTACCTTAAATAAAGCGAGGCTAAATTCAATGTTTTCTGTAGTAATGGATCTCTTGCTATGAAGTTTTAATTTTTACTGACCGCAGAATATATTGAAGGTTGTTGTAAGGACAGATATTGAAGATAATTTTAGTTCTAAAGCTGAGTTGAAGTTGTGAACCCTTCTGTCCGCAGTGTAGATTGAAGGCAGTTGTTGACACAAAGGTCGATGCATGCCATTTAATCACAGATCATAGAATCTCAAGATACAGTATAATTTTGTGTGCCTTAAGGAAAGCAAGGCTAAATGCAATGCTGTCCTTAATGTACAAAGAAAGCTGAATTCAAGTTGTGAACCCAGCTGTCTGCAATGTAGATTGAAGGCAGTTGTTGAGACAAAGATCCAAGAATGCTATTTTGTCACTGTTTGCATAACCTGAGGACACAGTATAATTGTCTCTGCCTTAAGGAAAGCAAGCAAGAATACAATGCTGTCCTCAATGTAGAAGGAAAGCTGAATTGAAGTTGTGAACCCGGCTGTCCGAAGTGTAGATTGAAGGTAGTTGTTGACAGAAAGATCGGTCAATGCAAGTAGTGAACGCAGCTGTCCGCACTGTAGATTGAAGGTAGTTGTTGACAGAAAGATTGGTCAATGCAAGTTGTGAACCCGGCTGTCCGCAGTGCAGATTGAAGGTAGTTGTTGACAGGAAGATCGATGAATGCTATTTTGTCACAGTTAACAGAATGTGAGGATACAGGTCAATTGTTTCTGCCTTAGGAAAGCAAGGTTGAATACAATGCTGTCCTTAATATAAAAGGAAAGCTGACTTCAATATGTTAACCCAGCTATCCGCAGTGTAGACTGAAGGCATTTGTTGAGACAAAGATCAAAGAATGCTATTTAGTTACAGATAACAAAATCTGAGGATACAGTACAATTGTCTCTGTATTAAGTAAAGCAAGGCTGGATTCAATGCTGTCATTATTATAGAAGGAAAGCTGAAGTGAAGTTGTGAACCCTGATGTCTGCAATGTATATTGAAGGTGCTACTTGACAGAAACATTGATGAATGTTATTTTGTACAGTTAACAGAATCTGAGGACATAGTACAATTGTCTGTGCCTTAAATAAATTGAGACATGACTGAACATGTCAAAGAAGTTTTACAGAGACTATTAGTTTGAAATTTGTTTCCCAAAGAAAATATTATTGCTAAGCTTGTAGGTACTTTTAAAATAATTGACAACCCCAGTGAAGAAAAGCAGCAAGTGTGAAAATATCCTACTTTGTTCGGCCGGGGTATTAGCTACAATAAAAACGTTCAATAAAGGTCCTTGACTATGAATTAGAAAATGAAATTGAACGATAATTGATAACCAAGAAAGGCAGTTATTGTAAATTTTCACTGCCTTGGGCTGGAGTCGTAGGTACAACAAAAAGCCTCAATAAGGGCCACGAGTTTGTATCAGAATATGAAATTCACGAACACTTGATAACCCCAGCGAAGAAGGCAGCAAGTGTGCAACTTTTTTACTGCCTTCGGCTGGGGTACTTGTTACAACAAAAAGGCTCGATAAAGGGCCTGTAGTTTGAATATGAATATGAAATAGAATAGTTGATAACCATAGACAAGGCAGCAAATAGGTGTGTGTACGTGTAGATAATGTGTTGATTGAGTGGAAGATGAATAATGTAAAAACTAAGAAAGGCTGTAAGTGTGCAAATTAGCCACTGCTATTCATGGGTAGTAGTTTGCAAGAAGGCTCAGTAAAGGGCCTGCACTTTGAACTAGAATAACAAAGAGAAGATTTGATAACCATAGACTATACTGGCTCTTTTTTAATATTGGTAGACTTTTGTTAAGCTTTTTATCATACATGAAGGGCAGGAAGTGCGCAAATTACCCACTGCCATTCACGAGTAATAGTTACCAATAAGGATCAATAAAGGGCCTGCACTTTGAATTTGTATTACAAGAAGGATAATTGATAACCCCAGCCAAGAAAGGCAGGAAGAGTTAAAATTTACTACTGCCTTCGGCCGGGGTAGTTAATAGAATAAAAAGGGCTTGATAAAGGGACTGCAGTTTGAATAGGAATATGAAATTGAACAATAGTTCATAACGCCTGCAAAGAAATGCAGCGAGTGTACACATTTCCCACTGCCTTCTATATGAAAAGAGGCTTGATAAAGGGACTTGACTTTGAATCAGAATATGAAATTGAACAATAATTGATATTATCTCATTCAAGAAAGGCAGTAAGTGTCCAAATTTGCCACTGCCTTCGACTGGGGTAGTAGCTACAACAAAAAGGCTCAATAAAGGGCTATGAGATTGAATCAGAATATGAAATTGAAAAAGAATTGATAACTGCAGCCAAAAAAGGTAGCAAGTTGGTGTGTGTTATGGTTAGATGATGTGTTGACCGAGTGGAAGATAAAAAAGGTGAAAAATTAGAAAGGCTGCAGACGCGCAAACTCTCCACTGCGTTCTCAGGGAAGTGGATCTTTGGACTTCCAAGTCATTATACAGGTAGGGCATCGAATTTTGCAGTGGGAGCATATGAAGTGGCTACGACATCGAAGGAAGCAATGTAAGTGCATTAAGTTACCATTTTGGGGAGTAGGACTGAAAAATGACAACACCGGACCCATTTCAGGGACTCTACTTTGAATTAGAATAATACTTGGCAAAGGCTGCAAGAAAGTTACGAGGTAGGTGTGTTTTAGGTAGATGATGCAGAATAAGGTGAAAAGGAAGAAAGGTAGCAGATGTGGAAACAACCCACTGCCTTGTAAAGGAAATGGGTGTTTGGTTTTCCAGTCCATTACAGACTGTGAGTCGAAATCCGCAGTGGGAGGCTGAGAAACGGGTATCTTATCTAAGGAGTTAAGCAAGTGCACAAAGTACACACATTGTGCTGTAAAAAGGACGCAAGAAAGGACGCAAGTGTGCAAATTACCCACTGCCATTCTCGAGTAATAGTTACCAAGAAGAATGAATAAAGGGCCTTCACTTTGAATTTGTATTAGAATAACCGCAGCCAAGAAAGGCAGCAAGTAGGTGTGTGTACGTGTAGATGATGTGTTGATTGAGTGTTAGATGAATAATGTGAAAAATAAGAAAGGCTGCAAGTGTGCAAATTACCTACTGCCATTCACGGGTAGTAGTTACCAAGAAGGCTCAATAAAGGGCCTGTACTTTGAATTACAATAACAAACAGAAGATTTGATAACCAAAGACTATACTGGCTCTTTTTTAATATTGGTAAACTTTTGTTAAGCTTTTTTTTATACTTGAACGGCAGGAAGTGCGCAAATTACCCAGTGCCATTCACGAGTAATAGTTACCAAGCCTGCACTTTGAATTTGTATTAGAAGAAGGATAATTGATAACCCCGGCGAAGGAAGGCAGCAAGTGTTCAAATTTCCAACTGCCTTCGGCCGTGGTAGTTGATTGAAGAAAAAGGGTTCGATAAGGGGCCTGCACTTTGAATAGGAATATGAAATTGAACAATAGTTCATAACCCCTGTGAAGAAATGCAGTAAGTATGCAAATTTTCCACCTCCTTCTGGCAGTGCAGTATCTACATGAAAAAGGCTCGATAAAAGGCCCGCACTTTGAATACAGATATGAAATAGAAGAATAGTTGATAACCATAGCCAAGAAAGGCAGCAAGTAGGTGTGTGTATGTGTAGATGATGTGTTGATTGAGTGGTAGATGAATAATGTAAAAAATATGAAAGGCTGAAAGTGTCCAAAATACCCACTGCCATTCACGGGTAGTAGTTAGCAAGAAGGCTTAATAAATGGCCTGTACTTTGAATTACAATAACAAACAGAAGATTTGATAACCATAGACTATACTGGCTCTTTTTTAATAGTGTTAGACTTTTAAGCTTTTGTTTATACATGAATGGCAGGAAGTGCGATCATTACCCACTGCCATTCACCGGTAGTAGTTACCAAGAAGGCTCAATAAAGGGTCTGTAGTTTGAATTTTAATAAGAAACAGAAGATTTGATAACCATAGATTATACTGGCTCTTTTTTAATATTGTTAGACTTTTAAGCTTTTGTTTATACATGAACGGCAGGAAGTGCGCAAATTACCCACTGCCATTGATGAATAATAGTTAACAAGAAGGCTCAATAAAGGGCCTACACTTTGATTTTGTATTACAAGAAGGACAATTGACAACCCCAGCCAAGAAAGGCAGCAAGTGTTCACATTTTCAACTGCCTTCAGGCGGGGTCGTTTTTACAATAAAAAATCTTGATAAATGTCTAATAACTAATGTTGAAGACATTGCTGCTCCTGTTTCATGTTTTTGATGAGGTTGATATAGTGTTTGCATAACACAAAAGTTCATCACAATAAATGCATAGAAATTTAAGTTTATGAAACTCAAGATCAATATGCGAGTATGGACTGTTTGCTAAAGATGGTGTTGCAGCTGTTGAAGTGCTTGGTGCAGCAGCAAGTGGTTGTCCTGCAATCTCTGTGTTGCAGCTCAAGCAAAGTTGTTGGGGTGCAAGTAGTTAATGTGTTTTGTACTATATATGATATTTCACATCCAATTCTATTTTATGAAGAACGGTTGAATTCTATATCCACCTCTAGGACTAGTAGGAGGGTAGTATTTCAAAGTGTTTGACAGGTTACACTACATGTTTCTATGTAGCTAAAGAAAAGTTAGCTTGGTTATGTGGGCATCCTCTCACACAAAAATCAGCCCTCAGCATTCAGGATTGTAAAGGCTTACCTTAGAAGTGACTGATGAGTTTACATATGTCAGTTTACAAAAGAGAAAACAAGTATGAATGTTTTACATTAGAGATAAACAGACCTGAAAGACTATGCATGTAAATTCGTTAAATCTTTTTTGAAGGTTTGGAAGAAAGAAGTGAAAGGGTGTTTATAAGCAATACTGTCCCCAGTATAAAAAGTGCATAAGTATGTTTTTAAGTAACATATGATCACATGCAAGATATCTAATTAGATATTGGGACACTCCTGCAGTCTAGTCTTGTGTCCAAATTATCTTAAAAAGTAATGTTGAGACACACTTTTCTTCACCTGTTACGATTTGCACAATGCTTTTAGATTTGGAGCAGACTTCGTCTAACATTCCTACTTAATTTTCTTTTTGAAATTGAGTAATTATTTTGTTTATCTGTTGAAATATAAATTTAAATCTTCCTCTTTGAAGGTGAAGAAGCAACACCGCTCCTCTACACATTATTGTTGACTAAAAAGTAGTGGTAATTCAACTATCACCAAGGTAGATATCTGACAATAGAATGAATTATATTTGTATACCACTATTCCATAGTCCTAATCCAAAAGGTGTTTTTAGACTCAACAAAATTGATACATTTTTTACATATACAGGCAGTAAAAGTCAAGTATGATTTACATTTGGTTTTGTGAATTGAAGGTTCAGTCATCTGCTGCATTCGAAACATTGGGCCTGTTGAGAAGAAATTGAAAAGTATGTTGTAATTAATATTGCATTGTTTAAAGGTGAGTAGCTTTTTGAAATAAAAACTTTATATGTATTTACATGATAAACAAAGTTCCACGGTCAGAATGGCCTTTTGAGTCTGTGCAAACTCACTAACTTCCATGTTGTATGCGTTTTTAACAACTCTTCTCTGATCTTTTGTCATAGTGAAGAATGTTGGAAATTTCTTCCCGACAATGGCAGACATCAACCTTCTTCCTGAGTTGGGAAAAAAGGTGTTGGATGAAAAGTGAATTTGTAAACATTCAGATTTTCGCATGAGCAAATCTACACATGCAAATTTGCTCATGTTAAAATGTTGTTCACAAATATTTTCTAGGAGTACTATTTCTTGTACTACTTGTGTACATTTTTGGGAATTCACAAAAGGTGTATAGCTGCACTTAATGCTAGGACATATTCCATATGGGCCGGGATGCCCGCCACCCCCTCCCAACACCAATTCCCCATGGGAGGAGGCAGACACAGATTTGAATTTTTGGAAGGCGGGGAGAGTTACCCCCCCGGCCGTATTTATTAAAATATGAAACAAAATTTAAAACTTTAAATTGAACGTTTCATGAATCATGTACAATTTTATCTTCCATTAAATTTTGATGAAGACAAGTTCTTTGGCTAACCTTAACAAATCTCTAATACAAAGGTTTCCTAGCCGAGTCTATCATCCTGAAAATGCATAACATTCTAAAAATAAAATTGTACATCCTAGCATTAAGGGCCAACGGCAAGGTCTTAACCGGTGTCAGATCCCTACTATCAAATTCCCGCCCTCACGGTGTGAGTGGCGCATGCGCAGAGGACTTTACCCTCGCTGCCAACTGTAACATCCCTTGTCGTGGGGGCCCCCTTTCACTCGACGCCATCTTAAAGGTCGTCCGAGTTCTCGTGCGAGGTATCCGTAAGAAGGACAGCGTGGACTCCCCTCCTTCCCCACACTCTCTTCCGCCGGAGCTGATATCCGGCCCCCGGGAAATTCGTAGGAGGGGCATATAGCCGTCTCCCCCTGGGAGGGGCCTATGGCCATCTCCCCCTGGGCGACCCATCTGTAGTGGGTGCCACCCCCCCCATGGGAGGGGCCAATGGCCGCCTCCCCCTGGGCGCTCCCATCCATACTGGGTGGCGCCCCCCCCTAGGGACCTTGAAATCACTGCTCACCGATCATGACCTTACCGCCCTACCAAAATAAATACGACAGTTGTTTTACCTACTAAGGAAAGAAAATACGCCTAATCTGTAACAGCTTGACAATTCACCAACTTTGACATTGCTACGAAGGGAAAAAGTCCTAAAGCACAAGACAATTTTTATTATTTGATCCATTCCTCTACGTTTCTACAAAGGAAAAAAGGCCTACAACATCTATTCAATCAAAGGCATACATCCATGATGCAAAATGACTGTATCTTTTTAATACATTCGAATAATCACCAACAATTACTTAATTCAAAACATTGCCAAAAGGGGGCTGGTGGGTGGGTCAAAATTGCCGCTTGTTCCTTCGAGGGCTCACGAGCGACGAGTGGTGCAGCCTTCAGAGCACTGGAACAAGAGGAAGCTTCGTTGGATTCCCTCTCTATTTATCCACCTGCTGGAGGGCGGATGCCCACGTCAGGTACGCCCATCTGTGAGCGGACTTCCGGGCGGGTGTTTAGGACAACCCCTTCTGGGCAGGAAGGGCGTGCTCTGGCTACGCCGCTTTGGGCATACCAGCCGAGACACGCCCCCCACCCACAACGGTTTCCCGGGGGGATCGGGGCACCCATCCATACGTTCGGGGGGACCGAGTGGTCTTCCCTTTCCATATGGGCCGGGATGCCCGCCACCCCCTCCCAACACCAATTCCCCATGGGAGGAGACAGACACAGATTTGAATTTTTGGAAGGCGGGGGGGAGTTACCCCCCTGGCCGTATTTATTAAAATATGAAACAAAATTTAAAACTTTAAATTAAACGTGTCATGAATCATGTACAATTTTATCTTCCATTACATTTTGATGAAGACAAGTTCTTTGGCTAACCTTAACAAATCTCTAATACAAAGGTTTCCTAGCCGAGTCCATCATCCTGAAAATGCATAACATTCTAAAAATAAAATTGTACATCCTAGCATTAAGGGCCAATGGCAAGGTCTTAACCGGTGTCAGATCCCTACTACCAAATTCCCGCCCTCACGGTGTGAGTGGCGCATGCGCAGAGGACTTTACCCTCGCTGCCAACTGTAACTTCCCTTGTCGTGGGGGCCCCATTTCACTCGACGCCATCTTAAAGGTCGACCGAGTTCTCGTGCGAGGTATCCGGAAGAAGGACAGCGTGGACTCCCCCCCTTCCCCACACTCTCTTCCGCCGGAGCGGATATCCAGCCCCCGGGAAATTCGTAGGAGGGGCATATAGCCGTCTCCCCCTGGGAGGGGCCTATGGCCGTCTCCCCCTGGGCGACCCATCCGTAGTGGGTGCTGCCCCCCGTGGGAGGGGCCAATGGCCGCCTCCCCCCGGGCGCTCCCATCCATACTGGGTGGCGCCTCCCCTAGGGACCTTGAAATCACTGCTCACCGATCATGACCTTACCGCTACAGGCCGGATAGTTGACCGACTATCCGGCCCCCCCACACCTCCTAAAGGTCATGTCTCCTCAATGCCCTTAGCCACGCTACGAAGTCTCCTATGAGTAATTCATTCCCAGCCCTGGACAGGTGCACCCCATCATTCAAATAATAGTGATCACCCCGGATACACCCATGAGGAATGCTTTGTAAATGAGTAGAGCGAAACAGTTTCTCGATCTTGTTGTTGACCCTCTTTACCGAGTGGTTCAACGCCGACACAGACAGACCCCCCCGTCAAACTCTTCTGGGAATCATGTGGGACCAAGCAATCGTACACCCCGGAAGCCTCTTGGACAACCAACTGACTGCTGACAATATGTGCTCCAGTAATACCCGTCTTCCCAGCCTTACCAAGTCGTTGCCTCCCAGATGCACTATGATTACAGATGGCGGTGACCTTTGCCGCCCTAACAGTTCCTCCAGATAGTTCTGAAACTGGTCAAAACAGAGGCCTCCCTTCCCATGGAAGGACACTCTGAACCCATACTCTTCAGATGCGTGGATTGCGTCACCTGCCTTGAGTATGTCCCCGGCACGCCTCACGTATGAGTGGCCCACGACCCATACCACTTGATCTCCAGTCGGCGATCCTTTCCCGCTGGTCCTTTGGTGTTGGGCTGATCCCAATTTTTGCCCCGCGTTACAGGCTTGCGAAACTGTAATCCAAACAAAAGACAACAAGCGTGAGTGCATTTCATCAGTCTTTTACAACATGTGCAGTCGCACATACCTCTTGAAACAGTTCGAGGACCAACGGCCTAACTGTTTCACTTCCTCCGTACCCAGACCCCGAGCCGTAGCCTCAGTAGCGGCCCCTATTCTGAATGAGTGGGTCCCAAAATCGCACAGGTTCAAGCCCGCCGCAGCAATTGTAATTGCCAGCACCCTCCGAAACTGAAATCTCGTCAACGGGGTGCCGTCCTTGTGTCTAAGCAGGGTCCCCCCCATGTTGTCAACCTCTGTGCCAGGTAGTCCTCTAAATACCCTATGGGACAACTGGGGCTCCCTCGGGCGCGCTGCAGAACCACACTATTCCCCAAAGCTTCCTGGTCTGTTTTGGACCTGGCTATCGAGATCAACAGAGAATCACCCCGTAACTGAACATGATCCTTGCATAGACCTCCCTCCACATCCTTCTTGTTCCTTGCTACGAGTTCGCTTACCCGCATGGCCCCATGGAATGCCAATGCGAACGCCGCTCGGAACAGAATTACCTCGGTGGGCGATGAGCATGTCTCATCCAGTTTAGCTAGTAGTAAGGACAATCTGTCTAGCCCAATCGGGTGCCGTTTATCTTGTCTGCGACCTTCCAGGCGCTGCCAACCGCGGAGGGCCTTCCTGACTAAGAAGGAACCCGTCGGGTCCCGTATCCCCTGGAGCTGTGCCATGAATGATATGGCCGCCCTATATCTGTTGGCGGTTGCCGCCAATCAGCCTTCTTTATGAAGTGCCACCAAAAACCCGAGGAAGGATTCCTCCCGCCCCCAGCTATCTCCCCCTACCGGCCCTAAAAAGGCACAGTTTGAACGAAACGCTCCTTCATAAGCTTTTCTCGTCCTGGGCGCTAAACTGGCTGCCACGAGGTCTTGTAATCCGGGGCACCGATCTGCCATAGTGCTTCGGGGAATGGTGCCGCCACTAGTTCCGCTGTGGGTAGATAACCCCTGAAGGCCTGCATGTGTGAACGAGAAAGTGCATCAGCTGCATTATTCAGGACACCCGGCACATGCCTTGCCCTGAATTGTACATTCAATCTCATGCATCGCAATACAATTTCTTTCAACAGTCTCAAGATCCACTTGCATCATGCAGCCTGGTGATTAATACACTCGACCACCGTCATGTTATCTGACCAAAACACCACTGAGCGGTTCCTAAAGTCTTCCGGCCATGCCAACAGAGCCACCCAAATGGGGAATAGCTCCAGGAACTCAATGTTACCTGTTAGGCCACGTGAATGCCACCACGCCGGCCATGTTTGCGCCGACCATCGGTTACCAAAGATCGCGCCAAATCCCACACTCCCAGCCGAGTCGGTCCACAAGCCCAGTTCGTCAGACGATGCTGGGGGTTTGTTCCACGCTACTCGACCGTTGAAATCCGCCAGGAATGCTAACCAAATGCGCATGTCCTGGCGAACCTCTGCCGACAGTGTAGTGCGGTGGTGTCCTTCTTTGAGGCCCACCATAGCTTGTGCTATGGAACGTGAGAAGGGGCGAGCCATTGGTATCACTTTTAAGGCAAAATTAAGCTGACCCACTGTCTGTTGTAACTGATGTAGGGTCACCTTGTCCTTACGGAGACATTGTATCAAGGAAGCCCTGAACTTGGCCACCTTCCCAATTGGCAGACGGAAACACCCCTCCACTGAGTCCAGCTCAATCCCCAGAAACTCCAGTGAGGTAGATGGCCCCACCGTCTTACCTGGTGCTAATGGGACCCCAAACTCCTGCATGAGTGTGCAGAAGTCCTGCAGTGTTTGCGCACATTCCGGAGTGTCCGCCGGACCTATAAAAAGGAAATCATCCAAATAGTGCATCACCTGTCTATGCCCTGTGGCCTCAGTGAACGCCCATTCCAAAAAGGAGCTGAACATCTCAAAATAGGCACATGAAATTGAACAACCTATGGACATACATTTATCCATGTAATACTTCCCTTGGAACGCGAATCCCAGCAAGCGCCGGTCCCGAGGGTGTACCGGGAGCAACCTGAATGCCGATTCGATGTCTGATTTTGCCAACAGTGCACCGGGGCCCAGGCGATTCAACAGAATGACTGCATCATCGAACGATGCATATCTAACTGAGCACATCTCAGGGTCAATAGCCTCATTTACCGAGGCCCCCTTAGGGGCCGATAAATTGTGGATGAGTCTATACTCCCCCGGGTCTTTCTTCGGAACCACTCCTAAAGGTGAACACACAAATTCCGCAACTGGCGGGCAGGCAAATGGCCCGCTACCCGCCCCAAGCTGACTTCTTTCGCTATTTTTGTGGCGGCCACCGCCGGGTTATGCTGAATAGACAGTTGGTTCTTACAGAAGGGGCTCCCCCGAAAATTTCCCGCAGGGATTTTGAAGCCATACAGAAAGCCATTCCTGAAAATCCCGGCGGATACATGATCTGGGTATCGGTTCAGCCAGGGGGTCAAAGCCAAGATATCAATGGGCGAAGATGTTTGCTTCCAAGGCACCACCTCTATCCTGCTTGGATCCCCCCTTTCCTCCCGTACCATTGGACTTGGATCGACAGCTAGTTTCTGGGTGTGAGGAATTCCCACTGCCCAAACAAGCATGCCGGAACCTACACGTTCCTTGAGGCCTGTTACAGGTTCCTTTGTTGAAACCCCAACAAACCCCCCGCCTGCCTCCATTCCCGCCGGACCTGGGATGCGGCTCCCCTCCGGCGTTCGCCCAAAAGGGTTGTGCCGGCTTCTGTTGGAATGTCCCATAAACGCTTGTGCTTGGCACCGACGTACCCGCCGGTCCCGGCAAAAGCTGGTTATGCCAGGGCACGGTGTCCAGACAATCCCATGTTAAAGCCTCGTTAAACTCTTTTGCTTTTCTAAAGGTAACGTCATAACCCTTCCATTCATTTCCCCCGTACATTGCATAGAAATTCATGATCCTGTTCTGATAACATGATAAGTCGGGCAACACTTCAGGCTTACGCTCACCCATAACTGCCGTAAAAATAGAAAAGGCCCTGACCCAGTTCACCATGGTCTCATCGACCCTGAATTCCGCCATCTTGGCTCGCCATACGCTGGGGTGCCACAAATCTTTCTGGGTCTTTGCATATTCTACCTCACGATGGTCAGTCAAAAGTGAAAACATGTTGATGTATTTATCTCCCCATATCATTTCCTTCGTAGCCATGGGAATGTGCTGCGACAAACTTTCCCTTCCTTGAAGGTACTGAACTCTCCACCACCAATGGCAATGGTCTCTTACCGGGTTCAGCCGTCCTCGCAGCCGTGTCCGTTGTCTTCACTCGACCATCCGTCGTGACCCCCGTCGCTACCTGCGGGGGAATAATAGGTACATTCACTGTCCCGGCATCCCGTGACTGCCGCAACTGCTCAATAATTAATCTGGCTTCTTCAGCCGGATCGCCCGCAGCCACTGATCTCCCTGCTCCTTTCTTTAGCCAAGGTAATACAGCTGCTAACTGACGGGCCAGTTCAGGGGGCATTTGGTCATCCCCAATTGGCGTTATCACTACGGGGATTGGTAAACCCCCATCCGGACCTGGTACCGTGCTTTTTACCGGCGCGACTGGGTTGTCTGCGCCCGGGCTCGATGGAGGCACTTCTGGGACTGGGACCTCCCTGGAACCTGCCCTCCCCTTATTCCTCTTACCCTTACCCCCTGGGGCGACGTTCGACAAGGCCGGTCCTATGACTTTTTTAGGCCGCCCCGAGGGGGTGTTCTGGGCCGCCATCTGCTTCTTGATGGCCGCTAAGCCCCGACCGAGCTCATCCACTTTACCCATCTTCCGGTCCATCACCGCTACTCGGTTCACCAAGGTGCATAGCATCCTCTCCGTCTCGGAGCTCTTTCCCGCTTTCTTGCCAGACATGACCTCGGCTACTCCGTCTGACTTGATCCACAAGGGTACTCGATCTTCCACACGCCTGACACTGAAAGAGAAATAACAAAGATTACAAGTTCTCAAAATTGCCGCTTGTTCCTTTGAGGGCTCACGAGCGACGAGTGGTGCAGCCTTCAGAGCACTGGAACAAGAGGAAGCTTTGTTGGATTCCCTCTCTATTTATCCATCTGCGGGAGGGAGGATGCCCACGTCAGGTACGCCCATCTGTGCGCGGACTTCCGGGCGGGTGTTTAGGACAACCCCTTCTGGGCGGGAAGGGCGTGCTCCGGCTACGCCGCTTTGGGCATACCAGCTGAGACATGCCCCCGCCCACAACGGTTTCCCGGGGGGATCGGGGCACCCATCCATACGTTCGGGGGGACCGAGTGGTCTTCCCTTTCCATGGGTGCACTTTTGAGACTTTCTTGAATAATTGGGCCCCTAATTTGGTCTGGCATTAACCGTGACCTTTTGCGTTTATTACATCTCTCTCTCTCTCTCTCTCTGTTCCCTCCACTCTCATCCACTCTGCTCTCTCTCTCTCTCTGTCTTTGTATCAGATGGCTTGACTGTGAGTCACAGCATTATGGTGTTTCACAAGGAGCATATCAGCTCACAAAGTAGTTTTGTTCAGTGCCAGTAACTACTGTGGAAGTTTGTGCTTTTAGAAAATATTTTTTGCTTTTGCCAAAGTTTGTTATAATAGTGAGGGTGGAGCAGCTCACATGGCAATAACGTTTTACAAACACAATGCCAAAACAAGTCACACAATGACAAAAGTAAAAAGGTGACCATCAATTTCAGACCTACTGTGTTTGCCAATGCTTGTTGAATTTTGTTTCCCATAATATTATTGAAAGTAGTTACAGAGATTTTCCATAATGAATATTTTTGGGAAATACTAGCAGGATTAACACGTTATTAAATGATGCTGCAAAAAATGGTAACAGAAATGTTATAGTAGTTTAGCCAAAAAATGTTTTTCTTGCTTTCTCTTTTTTTATGAACATTTTATTTTTAAAGAAAAGTATTATCAAACTTGCTTTTAAGCTTCTGCAATTATTTACATCAAACTGCAGAGCATTCTGGGAGCAGTAAGCATAGCCTCATAGTGCTAAACTTTGGAAGTGTGTGTACACTTTTTTACTACAGAAACTGTCAGTAGTGCAGTCTGAGTTTACAACATTTATTTGGAAGAGTCACTCTAACTAATAATAATGACTGCATCAATGTTGTACAAGTTTGAAGGTCTTTAACATGTGCACACAAATATTAATTCGGCAGCAGACATTTCTGATAAGCCACTGACAGTTGTGCACTCAGAGGATACATTTACTTAGAGTGCGCGCATCATCAGCTTTCAAATATAGTGCGCGCAACTCAGAAAAGATTCTTACCATAAAGTTTTCGGTATAAGTTGCTGAAGCTTTTTGGTTGCAGACACCACAATACTTTTCAATAGACTGTAAATGTAAATAAGATGTATATTAGGGAATCATAATAGCAATGCAAACCATTGAAAAGGTAGTTTGCAAATTATTGTACATGTTGCAAGTGTTTTAAAATGAAAGTAATGGGGCTGTCACAACTATTCAAAAGAATAGTAATTGTTCTTATTAGGATTGGGATAAAAAACAATCATAGGTTTCAGAGCAACCATGTTAGAACCATGGTAGTGGTGAGACAAAATTATATGCAAATAGCAATATCATTCCGACGGGCCGTATTGATTCGTTTGGTAGATATTCATAAATGTTATCCTTGAAAACCATCTTTGGTATTTACGAGCATCAAGCAAAAAAATGGTCGCAAATGGACAGATTCTTAGAATCTTTCCATTTGTGACCGGTATTTTTGAATTTGGGATGCATCATCCCAAATGCAAAAATCGCAATTAAGGAATCTCTAAATTGACATTCCTTAAATTGCAATTGCATTTAAGCAGCCACGGCTCGTGCAGGGCGTTACGCCGGGCGGTGACGTCAGGCAGAGGAGGGGCAGGGTGGGGGTTGTAAAATGCGGGATATGGACGATGTCAGGTAAGTACCGAAAAAAATTGAATAAAACGAATGTCGTTACCCGTGCTGCATCGCCAAATGTGATGCAGCATGGGCAACAAAATTCGTTTTATTCGGTTTTTTTGTACTTACCTGACATCAGCCATATCCTGCATTTTACAACCCCCCACCCTGCCCCTGCGCTGCCTGACGTCACTGCCCGGCGTAACGCACTGCACGAGCCATGGCTGCTGACGTCACCGCCCGGCGTAACATCCTGCACGAGCCGTGGCTGCCAATTATATTCGTTTAGGCTTACAAGTATTCAAAAACAAATACAGGCTTGGGAGTGTCATGTGACACAGTAATAAATATTAAAACTAATGGGAGGATTAGGAGGGAGCAGATACGATGAACCAGAAAGCATATATTCCAGGAAAATAAAGCAAAGCAGAGCTGGGAGGGCCACGTGATGGATTAAAAAAAATAATAGTATTATGAACGCACAATGTATAAGAATACAAGCTAAAGCACGTGACAGTAAAAAATATGAAACTGAAATTTATGTACGCAGAATTTATAAAAATACAGGTCGGAGGACTTCATGACAAAGAAAGAAACATTTATACTGTGTACATACAAAATCATTGAGGGGTAGGAGGGGCACGTGATGCAGAAAAGAATACCATCATGAACATACAATAAAAAGAACACATTGTAAAGCAGGTGACACCCTTCAAAAATAGGATACAGAAATTCATAGAAGCTCCATTTATAAAAAAAAAAGGCGTGGGAGTGCTTCGTAAGACAGAAAGAAATAACAGGATCAACAAAGCAAGATCAATAAGAATGGAGGCATGGGACCAGGGCCGGACTGGGAACCAAAACCGGCCCTGGCAAAGTGCTCGCCCGCCTCTCCACCCCCTCCCCCGGGAATGGGGTTTTGGGGGTGCAACCGAGTTCTTTGCCGGGGCTGGTTTTTCGGCCAATTTTGTTACAGGGCCGATTTTACAGCTATGCTGCAAAAACGACCCTGTATCAAAATTACAAAACCGGCCCCCACCATAGCGGCGCACCGGGGGATTGCCTGTGCCCGCAACGGCCAGTCCGGGCCTGCCTGGGACGGCCTCGTGACGCAGAAAAAAAATATCATCATGGGCGCACAATTAATAATGATTGAGGCCTAGGCACGTGTCGTAGTACAGAAATACAAGACAGAAATTAATAGACGCATAATTTATAAAATTAGGGCTGTATAGGACCTTGTGATGCAGATAGATACTTTTATACTATGTGCATGCTATTTAAAACAATTGAGGGGTAGGAGAGCCATATCATGAAGAAAGAAATTGCATCATGCATATACAATTTACAGCGGAGTCTGATGTTGTGACAGCTTCTCTTACCTTTGCTTCTGTCATCTTTTGTCGTGTCTTCAAAGGCTGCAGTTTCGCTGGGTCTGAGGTGTTTTGGGTGCGAGCGCCGCCGCCTCCGCGCCTATTGTATTGTGGCTGGGCGGCAGCAGTAGTGATACCACGTCGAGTGTCAGGAGTCCTCCTCCGCTCGAGCTGTGAGTTTGTACTAAAATCAATAACGACACAAAAGAGAGTGTCCTCACCTCAGTGTTCTGATTATATGGGGACCGCGGGGCTGAGCAAACCAAGCCCAGGAGCATCATTGGTAGCGTTTTCTATAAGAATGATGACCTTGGGGGACATCCCATTGGCTAATGTATTGGTTTCCAGGCTTAGTGATAGCAAGCATGCTAGGTGGTGGCATGTGGGGAATGTGGGCGGACATGCACCGCGCGTGTGCAAGTGTGAGTGTGTGCACCAACAATTAACAACAGAGAGAGATGGGGCGGTGTTATCATGTGCGCAGAGGCAGGCCCAGAATCGGATCTCCAATGAGTGACCACTTCTAATCATTCTCCTTAGCGCGCCCTGAGCTCTAATTTGTCAGTGAGACAGTGATTGCAATATACTTCGTACTGTTAATCATACTCAGCGTGTACCTGTGCATACCGTACGAATATGGTTTGACGTTATGCTTCGCATCAAAGCTTACGTGTGATGTCATGAACGGCGCCCTGTACGTGAAAGTCGTCAATGTTTCTGCATGGTTAAAAACATATATTTATGTATTTAATGTACATACTAAGGGAAGGTATTATTTGGGATAACTATGAACATTATTTTTTACAGTTTTAACAATCATATATCACTTTTAAAAACAATTACACAAATCGCGTTAGAACATCATGCGTACTGGTATCGAAACCGCTGCGTAAGCGCATCAGAAGCGTATGTAAAGTCATGTGATTTTAAAAGGAGAGATTTGATTGGTTCATAACTTTTCCTATTGCAACTGTTGAAAGTTCCATCCCATTATAATCATTCGACTTTGACTTTCTAAGAAAAAGCATTTCTTCTTCGAATTTTTTCAAATAGAAGGAAGATCATTTTAAGAGCAATGGGCTCATCTTCCAGCAGTTCTTCAGAGGGAGGTTTCATTCCTGAAGAACCTCCAAAGAAGAGGAGAGAAGCTCTAATTTGGCAATTTTTTTACTTTTCCAGAAGGGCAAAAAAAGGTTAATGCTCCAAAAGTAATCTGTAAAATGTTCCAAACAACTCTTTCAAGGGGTGATCCATCTAAAAAATACTCCTTTGGCACAGCAAATATGGTGTGACATGTGAAGAAGTTGCACCCCAATAACTTTGCTCGAGCTGCAAGACAGAGGTTGCAGGAGAACCCACCTGCTTCTGCACCAAGCAAATCAACTACTGCAGCAGAATTTTCAGCAAGCAGTCCACATGCACAAATTGATCCTGACTTTGCTGACGTTAAAATTGTATGCATTCATTGCGATAGACTTTTGTGTTATAGCAAACAGTCTATTGATCTGATGAAACGCAGGATGCAGGAGCATTGCTGTCCTTGACATTAGTTTTTATTTTATTTTTTTATTCTTTTGTTCCTGTTTGATACTTTTTGGGTTCCAGTTCAATTTTTTGGGT
Source organism: Lissotriton vulgaris (assembly GCF_964263255.1). Taxonomy (NCBI): domain Eukaryota; kingdom Metazoa; phylum Chordata; class Amphibia; order Caudata; family Salamandridae; genus Lissotriton; species Lissotriton vulgaris. The sequence goes on along the minus strand of NW_028247801.1, from coordinate 20,068 downwards.
TTTAAAAAAAACTTGTTAACAAAACACAAAAAAAATAAAAAAAGTAAAAACAGAAAAAAACCAGTTCTTTTTAGAACTACCTTCACTGGTCAAAGACATAACTATATTTCTATGTTAGTGTGTATAAGTTTGTCAGAATGAATGTGTAGTTTATAAATGAATGATTGAATATATTAATAGTGTATGGAGAATGTGAAAGTGCAGAACTATAAGGAAGTGCTACAGCATAAATCGATAAGGAGTTTACCTATCGTATACTGTAGTATACCCGAAGCACTTGAATGTAACATATGTACATAAATATGTTACAAGTCTATGCTTCAATTTGCGCTGCTGGTGAAACTGTCTGGGTGAATTTGTATGTGTGAGGGGCTGGTTTACAATCCCATTGTGCCTCTTTTACACAGCCGTTGCATCACTTTTGTGACACAGCGGTGGTGCAAAAGATGTACCATGGTGTGTTGTATTAAGAATGTGATGCATCTGGAGGGTGCATTACATTGTAAAGCCCTGTGCCAGAAGGAGGCTTTCCTGTGAAGGAGGGGGTGCAGCAACGCCTCCTAAAAGTGACTGAGTGAAATGTATAACAAATAGGATCGAAACGCTGTCGACCCAACGTACAGCATGACTTACGGCGTACTCTCACCTTTGGTTACCTAACAAGAATATGTTATCCATTTTTTCCACTTTGTCACCTTGCGTCCTCCGCTGTGTTTTCTCACCTGTCACTCGCGCCTCCACTCTTTATTCACGAGCACCAAGTGCACAAAGCCCCCTTGGGTTGCCATCGCATTTTATGCCTACAGTGCTTCTACAACTGTCCGGTATAAAAAGTGTTTTTTAATATATGATGCAATATGCACTTTCTAAAACTAATACCGAGAGTCTCTCTTTCTTTTGCGATCTTGTGATGTCTTGTACATACATACAAGTATATTTACCTAGCTCAATAAATTCAATTGAGATATTGCTGCTTAAAATCCATATATAACCAGATCTCAATTCGGTCTGTGGGTTACACTCCTGTTGTTTTTTACTATATCATAATTCATCAAGGCAGGTCTAACATGATTTACGTTCCTCTTTGTGGAACAGAAACAAGGTACTGATTGATTCAACTTAATCAGTGCTGTCCGCTGCTCCCGACGTGAATGAGGTACTATTTTGTTTTGTTTAACTCTTAGTGCCATGCAAACAGAAGGCGTAGGACTGGCAAAGACTTGCCCAGCAGGATAAACAAAAGTGCAAAGATTTATTTTCTACTGTTAACTTTCTTTTACTTTGCCAATCATCTTTCTCTCACTTTGCACCCATGTTTTCTTTTGTTTTGCTCATGGGAGCTGTTCTCATAAAATAAGAATTGTCTTATTGCAAAGCAACATTGTTTCTTCATTATGTGTAATTTCTGAAATGATACTTTAAGACATAATCATGCAGTACACCACAATGTACTCCATTCCAATCCGATTCATAGCCATCCATGCCACCTCACTCTGCACCAAGCCACCCCACTCCATCCAATCCACCCAAGACCAATCTAACCTAATCTACCCACTCTCATCCAAACCACTCTCCCAATCCCAATGACTCACCCCAATCCAATCCACCACACTCCAATCCTCCCAACCCAACTCATTACAATCTCCCCGACTCTAATTGACCCCACTCCAATCCAAAACCATCTGTCCCAAAACAATCCATAGCAATGTGCCCCACTTCTATTTTCCATACTGAAGTATGCCCAACTCCAATCCAAAATTATATGCCCCATTCCAAAACAATCTGCCTCACTCTAATCTTGCCCACTCTAATCCAAAACAACCTGCCCCACTCCATTCCAAAACAATCTGCCCCACTATAATCTAAAACATTCTACCCCACTTCAATCTGCCCCACTCCAATCCAAAACAGTCTGTACTAATCCAAACCGCATCAATCTGCCCCACTCCAATCTGAAAAACAATCTGCCCCACTCCAATTTGCCGCACTCCAGTCCAAAAAAATATGCCTCACTGAATCCAAAACAATCTGCCCCACTCCAATACAAAACAATCTGCCAATTCCAATCTGGCCCACTTCAATACAAAACAATTTGACCCAGTCCAATCTGCCCCACTCTAATTGCCCATCTCTTTCCTGCCCTAATCCAATCCAAAACAGTCTGCCCCAGTCCAATCTGCCCCACTCTAATTGCCCCTCTCCAATCTTCCCCAATCCAGTCCAAAGCAGTCTGCCCCCCATTCTGCCACACTTTAAAAATCTGCCCACTCCCATAATCTTTTTCACTCTAATCCAAAACAATCTGCCCCACCCCAATCTGCAATATTCTGCCCCACTCTAATCTTCAACACTCCAATCCAAAACAATCTCCTCCACTTCAAACCAAAACAATCTGCCCCACTCCAATCCAAAACAATCTGCCCTTCTCTAATCTGCCCAACTACAAAAATCTGCCCCAATCAAGCAATCTGCCCCACTCCAATCCAAAAAATCTGCCCAATTACATTCTGCCCCAATCATCTAGCCCACTCCATCCCAAAACAATCTGTCCTACTCCAATCTAAAACAATCTGCCCCACTCCAGTCTAAAACAATCTGCCCGCTCCAATCTGCCCCACTCTAAAAATCTGCCCTACTCAAACAATCTGCTCCACTCCAATCCAAAACAATCTGCCCCACCCCAATCTGCAATATTCTGCCCCACTCTAATCTTCCACACTCCAATCCAAAACAATTTCCTCCACTCCAAACCAAAACAATCTGACCCACTCCAATCCAAAACAATCTGTCCTTCTCCAATCTGCCCAACTACAAAAATCTGCCCCACTCAAACAATCTGCCGCACTCCAATCCAAAACAATCTGTCCTTCTCCAATCTGCCCCAATCACCTAGCCCACTCCATCATAAAACAATCTGTCCTACTCCAATCTAATATGTGAACGGACTGTTGAGATGAGTAGAAACCCCTGTGCTTCATTATAAGCTGTGCACAGGGGGTCAACCTCAATTCCTGAGGCTGCAGTGCAATAGTCTTCATTTTCTTCGCTGTTGGGGAGCAGACAGCGATAACTCTGGAGCACGCTACAAATTGAGTACTTTGCATAACTTTTTTCATTCAAGAGGCTGTGCTGGTCCCTTCACATATTGGTATCTCATACATTTCTGTCCCAGGACGCAGCACGCCACTGATCTACAAGATGAATTATGTCTCTATTACAAACCTTACTGACTCTAAAGCAGACACATTTGCCTTTACCGCTGATGATGCACCTAAAATCTATGGACTCATACAAGAAGATATTGCACCGGTGTCTAACACGAGAAGCAAGGAAAGCACTATTAAACAGCTATTATATCTACTAAAAAAGGAATCGAACCAGAAAATTCATGTGAGCACTCTCGTTAGGTACCATCGGGCCCAGTGGATTCCGAGGGGCATGAGAGTCCCTCTAAAACCACTCTTGTGTAAAAACAATTCACGTTTTGTCGAGAAATGGTATGCCATACTCAACAAGTGTTCTCTTGATTTAATTTTACTTATTATTGAGGAACTTTCTAAAGCACTTGAAGAATTAGCTCTTGAAATCACCAATATCAAAACTGAGCTGACCAACGCCATGGAAACCACAGACTATACAAAAATGCTTGAGGATATTAACCTACAGTTGAACAAGCACATCCAAGATATTCAAGACTGTAAGATTCGCAAATTCAAACGCGACACTATTGATTATAAGCTCGGCGAGGTATACACTTGGGCAGAAGTGTATGCCCGCCGACGTCAGAATCGTCCTTACAATCCATATTCTGAGAATGAGACCTTGTCCTCCAATGGAGAAACTCAACCATCAGCCACACAAAGAGCGACTCGTTCGGATACACAAGTCTCAACTACATCCACCACTGCGGTGCATTTATTAGTGGAAGGCCTAGAGGAACAAGGAGACCCCGGCGGGGCAAAACCCGCAGAAGTAGTCAAAACTCCCACGAAAATCAAGAACATGGAGGGCAGCAGGAAGAAATGATGGAAACTAAAACACTGGTCATCAACATTTCCTCTTATCAATTAACAACTCAAGAAATCCGGACATTACAAAAAGGTCAAACATTCGTTCCGACCACCAGGACTAACACCTTTGAACTGGAAGTGAGCTTGTTTAAATTACTACAGAATATCCGACTTAGACATTATTTTGAAAATGTGATACCCAAAACCATTCCAGAAGAAGATGTCCTCCGAGGATTAAGACCTCACAGTACTTTCATGGCACCAGTGAGTCACAAAATTATAGACACTTTTGAAAATCTAGCCAAGCGTGACATTGCAGCGTTGACCTTTTCACAAAACCCAAAAAGGTGCAATCTCACGACATACGATAAAAACATCTTACACAATTTGGCCAACAATCATTCTATCACTTGTCAGAACGTGGACAAGGGTTGTGCACTAGTAATTATCGATGCTTCATATTATCTTGAGCAAGTGGACGCACATGTGTCAGATTTAAACACCTACGCACCTTTGGAAGAGGATCCTACCGTTGAATTTCCATCTGTGCTTCACAGCATAATCATGAAAGCATTAGATAATGGTACCATCACAGATAAAGCCAGGAGGTTTCTCATACAAACTTGTCCCAAAGAACCATACCTATACATGCTGCCGAAGATCCACAAGCATCCTACACAATCCCCGTTCAGACCGATAGTGTCCACGAAAAACAGCATTCACGAGCCGGTTGGCAAGTTCATAGGCAAACATCTCCAACCATTTGTTATCTCAACTCAATCCTACATCAGAGATATGACAGATGTTTTAGTTAAACTTGAGGCGTGTCACATGGCTCCTGGTGAAGAAGTGTGGTTGTGCACAGTGGATGTCCGATCCCTGTACACCTCCATTCCACACAACCTGGGTTTGGAAGCTGTTGAAAATGTTTTAATCAATTCTACATTGGATGCGCACTTGAAAGTATTTTTGATGGAACTTTTGATGTGCACCTTATGTCATAGTTATTTCAGCTGCAATGACCAGTGGTACCTACAACTCTGTGGAACTTCCAGGGGCAATTGCGCACCTCCTGCGTATGCTAACATATTCATGAAGTTTTTTGAAGAACAATACATTTTGACTACACCCACTTGGCTAGAGCATGGAAAATTGTTCTTTCGTTTCATAGATGACATTTTCATCTGGTGGTCTGGCTCTTCGGACTCATTACTTACCTTTCTACTGAACATGAATCAGATTGATGATAGCATTCAATTCACTTGGGAGATGAATAGAGAAACCATACATTTCTTAGATGTCAAAATACAACTGAACAATGGCAACCTCTCGACCACCATGTTTCGCAAGACCACAGAACGTAATTCAATTTTACATTTCAACAGCTTTCACAGACCGGGGTTAAAGAAAAATCTACCTTTTTCTCAACTGTTGAGAGTTAAAAGAATTGTCTCGTCACCATCTGAGAGTGAACAAGAGATGACTGCGATGCTAAACAGATTTAAACAGAGAGGGTATCCTGAAGACATACTTAGGAATGCTGAAGATCGCTGTAAGTCATATGACAGACAAGACTTGTTGAAAGTCAAAGAGAAACAATCTAACACACGAATGGTAGTGGTGTCCAAATACTCCATTGTCAGCCAAAAATACTAGAACATCATATTGAAACATTGGCCGTTGTTGGGCAGTGAACCAGATTTCAAAGGTTTATTTGTTGACAAGCCAATTTTTGCCTACACACGAGGGAGGAACCTCTAAGAAATGTTGACAAGACCTGTGGAAAGCAGTGCACCAGTCAAATACCAAGGATTAAAGCCATGTTATAAGTAGTAATTGCCACAACATCATCCCTGGAAATGTCACATATCATCCCATGAAGGGACCGAAGATCAAGCTCAAAGTGAATGCCACCTGTAACACAGCCAATGTGATATATCTGTTAAAATGTCCCTGTGGGTCCTGCTATGTAGGACATATGGAAAGGAAAATACGCACAGGAATATTAGAACACAAGAGTAATATCAGAACTAGAAACATCAAGTCTACCGTAGCTGCGCATTTCATGGCCAACAACCACACAGTGGCTCAACTGAAATTCCTCATCCTTGAAGTAATCAAACTGAGAGAGAACAATAAAAACACTTTATTAAAAAGAGAAAACTACTGGATCCGCTTCTTGAGCACGATGCAGCCCAACGGGCTCAATTATCGCATGGAATTTTTGTGTTATCTTTATTTAACTGTTCAAGAACTTTGTTATACATGATGAGGCACTACACCAATGTTTTTATTATAAATATGTGTTAATATTTTCTTCATTTTCAGGGCATTTTGTTGCTGCTATCTATTTGTTTATTTCACTTCCTTCTTGATACTCCATTGATTTAGCACCGAGTGGTTGTTTGAATCCACAGGTTTTCGGGTCACTCACTACACCCTTACAAGATGGGCCCGCCTTGGGAACCTTGTATATGGTCCTTTGTTTATTTTTGGTGCATGCTATTACACACCGAATCCACGCGTGAGACGCCACTTCACCGGTTTCAAACTGAACTAGAGACCGTTCATATGCATGAGCCACTTTCACCAACTTTCACCAGTAAGTACCTTGTGATCACGACGGGACGTATTAGTTTTTGACTCCTACTATTCAGTGAAAATTCATCCGTGTTTTCATATTTATTCACAGCTGATTAACAACAGCTTTGATTCACTGCGTAAGTGTGTTTTTCTACCTTGATCCCCGCATGTTACACACACTTCATTCTTGATCGTTGTGAGAAATTAACCCACCCGTATTCCTGCTAGTTGGATAAACTTGATTCATCTTTTTCACATTGAATAACGCTCGGCACGTTTCTTCGATTTTGGGTATCACCGTGGCATGAACACTGTCTTCAACCTCTAGTTATGTTATTTTCTTTGCACTCTGTGTCACGTTTTGTGTTATTTAGTGCTCCACATTTTGATGACTTTGAGTTTCACAGGCACCTTGCTTAATTATGAGCATTTTGAACTCGCATGTGTTTATTCTTGAGTTTGTACATTATTTCGAGCTGAGAGACAGTTTCTTATGATTCTGCATTTTGCTTTCCTTGTAGAACTGCCCCCGACGAAGGGCGTTGTGATCGCCTGAAATGCTTTGGGCAAAGAGATGTTGGTGAATACTGTATGTTGGAATACACTTTGCATCCAGAGATTGGATTGGATATTGAAAGAAGAATATAAATCATGAAAACAATGATTATTAAATCACATGATGGAAGGTTGACTGGTTGAACCTTTTTTTGATTTGAACTGTTGAGATGAGTAGAAGCCCCCGTGCTTCACTATAAGCTGTGCACAGAGGGTCAACCTCAATTCCTGAGGCTGCAGTGCAGTAGTGTACTCCAATCTAAAACAATCTGCCCCACTCCATTCTAAAACAATCTGCCCCACTCTAAAAATCTGCCCAACTCAAACAGTCCGCCCCACTCCAATACAAAACAATATGCCCCACTCCAATCCAAAACAATATGCCCCACTCCAATCCAAAATAATCTGCCCACTTCAATCCAAAACAGTCTGCCCCACTCCATTACAAAATAAACTGCCCCACTCAAACCTGCCCCACTCCAATCCAAAACATTCTGCCCCACTGCAATCCAAAACATTCTGCCCCACTCCCATCCAAAATAATCTGGCCCACTCAATCCAAAACAAACTGTCTCACTCCAATCTTCCCCATTCAAATCCAAAACAGTCCGCCCCACTCCATTCTGCCCCACTTCAGTCTGCTAAATATAACAACAGGGGAGACAAAAGTGGATCCATTCTTCCTATGTACAATTAATTAAACAGTAAAAATCCACACTCAGATATTCTTATAGTGGTCCCTACAATGGTGAAGAGCACACTGTGTTCTTTAAATACCCCTCACACACCAAAAGGACCCTTGGTGCCGTGCTTCATCATTGGGGTCTTCGCATCCTTCTACGGGATGCGGCGTGCTGCCAACCAGCGACTACGCAGGAGCACTGTGTGGTGCATGTGAGGTCTTTGTGTGTTTCGATGTGAGTGGTGAGGTCCGAAAAGTGACAATCTGAGGATTAAAAAGTACAAGGCACGTGAGGTCTACAAAAAACTTTAATGGGGCCCGTGCTGGTACTATTAAAAGGGTGATTGTGAGGTGTTTTGTATATTATTTCACGACACCTCGTGTGTGCGTCGTTTACATTATTCGAAGCTAAGCTTCTTCTTCAGGATGGGGCGCACAGATCCCCACCTTACTCACGTCCTTCGAATACTATCGGTAGTTTTTTTTACAGAAATGTGATTTTTTTTAAAAGGCTAATGTGTGCCTATTGATCATTTGCGAAGTATCTACATTGAGAAACCTGAAAAAAGGTAATGGGAAAAATAGAACACAAAGAATGGCCCAGTTGGTATTTGTCATTGTGCAAATCCTTGAATACAGGTTCAGTGACCTAGAAAAAAGGTGAGGGCAACAACTACTAGACTTTAATATGTCATTCTATTGTGATGGTGTGCCCTGTAAAGAAAGAAAACATACAAGACATACACAACACAAAACATAAAGCACACGCTCTAATTTAATGTCCCTTAGGGTTGTATGATGAAGTAGTCTAATTTAGTACGCCATAAGGGAGAAAAAGAAAAACTTTTTCAGCATACGTGCTGCTAAAATGCTGTTTGGCATCATGAGCCTCCAAACGGTGGGGTTGAAGTACTACTTGCACCATAGAAATAAGGTATAATGAGGTATAGTTGCTCAGTTTGTATAGAGCGCTAATAATCACTTACTTAAGGTGGTGGAAAAAGGAATCAGGATTCTGCAGAGGGCTAAGGTACTCACGGCTACAGGACAATATCTGCGTCTTACTTCCCCAGTTCGTGACACGGTCGATTGTGTGGAGAGCTCGAAAAATGGGCTTTAAATACTCCCTGCACCTACTGTTAATTGTATTCTTAGTTAGTTATTAACCGGGAAAATTTGCTTGCCATATGAGAGGTTTACAGGTTGCCGGTGAGGTATTTTTCGCCTACCAGTGCGGGGCATGCGCAGTGGCGTTTAGGGTTTTCAGCGCATGCGCTGCAAAACACTGCAATGTCTACAAAGCTGCTCATGCGGGGGAAGATAGCCGGTTAAGTATTGTGGGCCTTCAGGTGCGGCGTATGCACGGTAGCGTCCTAAGTTTTACGTGCCTGCGCTCATAGCACCACAAAGTCTTCAATTCTGCTTACGCGCGGGAGGGTTGGGCTGTTTTTGCTCATGCGTGGCAGGGTATGCTAGTGCAAACGGTGTTTTTGGTGTATTTTAAAAGCACTCTAAAAATGGATTCAGATAAAAGGGAAATTAAAGTGCTTCATCAGATATGTATAACTGCGCATGTATAAGCCATCTATGTTAAATGGCTAAAGAAAAAAGAAGCATCAGTGTTTTAAGATGAAAGGGACAGTGCTGCGGAACAGTAAAAGCACTTTACGTTGCCTACTGCGCGTGTGTGCACCTTTTTGTTGATGTCTATCAGATACTTGTTAAATTCCAAGGAAAAGGACTGGTATACAGCAGTGGCTCCTTACTAGATGTGAAATTGGAGGTATGGACAGTCATTCACACCTAGGTGGTGTGCGAGATAGGGCACCAGGGTGACACCTTTAACCCCGGTTGTCAACTTTGATCAAAAAAGGTGTATCAGTGATACATTACAGTGGGCCACACAAGAGGTGTCCAGCAACCGGTGGAACAGAATCAACTTAGCTGGCCCCACGGAATATCGTTGTTTAGGCCATTCTGGTGGGTGCCCAGCCGGAACACCCAACGTTGTTCTTTTTCAAAAAGGTCTTGCGCTGAGGGCAGTTGTTCTATCACAGTCCACTTTAGATCGTTCACACAGTGCATTTCATTTAGGAAGTGTGTCGACATTTTTGTAGTGCTTTTCCTGCACCTTACGTTACTCTTATTTTCACTTATTCTGGTTTTTACAGCTAGCGTCGTCATTCCTATATATTCAAGACCACACGGACAGGTGATCATGTAAACAACATGTCTGCTGCTGCAATTTGTGAACTTTCTTTGATCCCATGTTGTCCCGTTCCTAAATAACAGGTGTTTGCTTTTCTTTGTTAGGTGGCAACTACTGCAATTGCCGCATGGGTGGTGTCCCTGTCCCCATGGCAGCATGGGTTGCTCAGGCTGCTTCTTTTGTGGTCGTGTGTGGACTAGAATGTCTTTTAGGTTTTTTCCTCGTCTGTGGGCAAAAAGAGGCTTTTCAAAATCCAGGTCACCACATACCAAAGTGTGCCAATGTTTGTTTATAATGTTTGCAACCTCGTTGGAATGTGTGTTATAAGTGATGACACATATGAGTCTTTTACTGTTAGGCTCCTTTTGCACCTTCTCTTCTAAAAGAGCCTCTCTGTTGTTATTTCGAGCTCTCTTCATGGCTTTGTTGATAACAGGTGCAGGGTACTTTCTTTGTTGCAGTTTCCATTTGAGGTCTGCCGCTTGTGTCTTAAATTCACCCACATCAGAACAATTCCTTCTGAGACGGAGGAATTGGACATACGGTAGGTTGTCCCTCAGATGTCGTGGGTGGAAACTGTCATACCTTAATAGGCAATTTCTCGCGGTCGGTTTAAAATGGGTTGTAGTCCTCAAACAAAACCCTTCCGGATAGATGTTTAAGTCTAGGAACACCATTGTTTCCAGTAAATTTCATAAAGGCATTTTGTGTATTGAGCCATTCCATGAATTGTGCCACCGAGTGCATGTCGCCCTCCCAGATGACAAAAATGTCATCTATGTAACGCCTCCCTATACATATGTTGTTTCTGAAGGGGTTGCTTTCATGAAGGATCTTGAGTTTCTCAAGGTGGAGAACGTAGAGCCCGGTCAGGCTTGGAGCAAAGGTGCTCCCCATGCTGGTGCCGTGGCTTTGTAAATATAGTGTGTTTTCATATTCAAAAAAGTTGTTTCTTAGGGCAATGGTAATGCATTCAAGAACCACCCCTCTGGGTGTCTGATAGTGCCATGGCCTTGAGAACAGAACTTCCTCAATGATGTAGAGTGTTTCATCGTGGGGTAAGCTTGTATATAAGTTTTCCACATCGAAACTTAGTAGCAGTTGGGTTGAGGGGTTAAAAGGTAAGTTCTGTAGCAGTTGGAGTACCGCTTTTGTATCTTTTAGTTACGTGTCAGTGGTCTGTACCAATGGGCGTAAGAAAGCATCCGCAAAACAGGACAGGGGTTCCAAAATCAAACCGATCCCCGAGACAATAGACCTACCTGGGGGTTTTCCAGGTTTTTATGTATTTTATGGATGGTATAGAAGTACGGCATCCGTGGTGTCTTCTGGATCAGAAAATCAGCCTCTTTTTTAGATAGCCAATTATGGGCCAGGGCTTCCTCCACCATTCCAGATATCTTGATCCGGAGGGCCTCTGTGGGGTTATCTTGCAAGACAGTATAGTTCCATCTGTCAGCCCAAAGTGTCAGACATTCATGATGGAATGCAGTGGTAATCTGCACAACAATGACACCACCTTTATCAGCAGGCTTTATAATGATGTCTTTGTTACCTGCCAGGTGTTTAATGGCTTCTTGTTTTACATTACTAATGATGTGGAACACGTTCATATTGGTCGTGTTTACTTTTTTCAAATGTGTCAGTACTGCTTTCTCAAAACAAGTAGTTCAACCGGCAGTACTGCATTTGGGGGGGGGGGGGTGAAAGTGGATTTTGGTTTTAACCCTGTGCCAGTGGGTACAGAGGTGTCCTCTTTGTCTTGAAAAAAGGTTCGTAGTTTGATCTTCCTTAAAAGACCTTCATTTCGACATGCAGTTTGAAAAAATCCAATTTGCTTGTGGGCACAAAACCTAGCCCTTTATTAAGGACTGCCTTCTCTGTATCTGAGAGTGCCCATGGAGTTATATTGACTACAAGGACCCTCTCTTGCTGGTTAATAGTTGGTTTTGGAGGGCTCTGTCATGCTTCTGGTTGACATTCGGGGATCCTCTTGGTCCCCTTCTTGCCATGTTACTTTGTTCCCCCTCTTGTTCCTGCCCCTCCGGGGTCCTGGGCGTAACCCTAAAAAAGGCTTTGGCCCGTAAAGACTCCCTTCATACTAGGGAGTCCATTGTTGGTAGTGGGGTCCCATTGGTGGTGGGCATGCTAATATTGTTGGAATGCAGGTGGGCCTTGGAATGTCTGGTACACAGGTGGGCCTTGGTAGCCTCTCCAGCCCCTTTGCGTAGGGTAGAAAGGTCTGCCCCACTCCAATCTAAAACAGTCTTCCTACTCAATCCTCTCCCCTCCAATCTGCCCCACTCTGACAATCTGCCCCACTGCCAAAGTCTGACCCTCTCCAATTCAAAAAAATCTGCCCAACTCCAATCTAAAACAATCCACCCCACTCCAATCCAAAACAATCTGCCACACTCCAATCCAAAACAATCTGCTCCACTCCAATCCAAAACAGTCTGCCCCACTCCAATCCAAAACAATGAGCCCTACTCAAATCTGCCCCACTTCTTTCCAAAACATTCTGCCCCACTCGAATCCAAAATAATCTACCCACTCAATCCAAAACAAACTGCCCCACATCAGTCTGCCTCACTCTAATCCACCCCACTCCAATCCAGCCCACTCAATCCAAAACAGTCTGCCTTCTTCAAACTACCCCACTCCAATCTGTCCCACTCCAATTCAAAAGACTCTGTCCCACTCCAATCCACCCCACTCCAATTCAAAATTATCTTCCCCACCCCAATCTGTCCCACTCCAGCCTGCCCACTGCAATCCACCCACTTCAATACAAAACAGTCTGCCCCACTCTAATCTGCCCCACTCGAATTATCCCCACTTCAATTCAAAACTACTTCAATCTATCCCACTCCAATCCAAAACAACTCCAAACCGACCCCACTCCAATCTGACCATTCCAATCTTCCCCACTTCTATTCAAACCAATATGCCCCACTCCAATCGGCCCCACATCAGTCTGCCCCACTCCAATTCACCCCACTCCAATCCATTTCCACTTACCCCAATCCAACCACTACATCCCAACTCATCCCCACTCCAATCCACCACAATCCACCCCACTCTAATTCAATCCACCCCACACCAATCCAATCTACCCCACTCCAATCCAATCCACCTCACCTCACCCCAATCCAATCAACCTCACTCCCCCAATCCACCCACTCCAAACCAATCCATCCCACTCCAATCCACAGCAATCTGTCCCACATGAGACAGCCCACTCCAATCCAAAACACTCTGCCCCACTCAATCCAAAACAATCTGTCCCACTTCAATCCAAGCCCATTTACCCCAATCTAATTCAAAACAATCTGCTCCACTCTATTCTTCCCCACTGCAATCCAAAACGATCTGCCCCACTCCAATCTGAAACAATCTGCCCTACTCCAATCTACCCCACTCCAATCCAAAGCATTGTTCCCCACTCCATTCCAAAATAATCTGCCCAGCTCAAATTTGCCCTACTCAAATATGACCCAATACAATCCAAAACAATCTGCCCCACTCCAATACAAAAAAGTCCACCCCACTCTTATCCAATCTACCCCACTCCTATTCAGTCCATCTCACCCACTCCTATCCAATCCAATACACCCCACCCAAACCAATCCACCCTAATCCAATCCAATACCCCCCACTCCACCCCAATCCAATCCAATCGAACCAAAGCCAGCCAAATCAAATATACCCTACTTCAATCCACCCCACCTCACTTCAATTCACCCCACCCACCTCAATCAAATCCATCCCACTCCACCCCACTGCAATCACATCTACTTCACTTCAATCCACTCCACATAATCCAATTTATCCCACTCCATTCCATTCCACCCCACTCCACTCCACCTCGATCCATGCCACCCCACTTGATTCCACCTGATTCCAGTCCACCCACTCAGTCCATTCCACCCCACTATAGTCCACCCCACCCAAATTACCCCACCTAATTTCAATCTACCCACTCCAATCTAATCAAGTCCACCCCACTCCACTGTAGTGCAATCCACCCCACTCTACTCGAATCCACCTCAATCTTCACCAATCGTATCCACCCCATCCCAGTTCAGTCCACCCCACTCAAGCCAATCCATTCAGCCCACCACACTCCAATCCACCTGAATCCAATCTAATCCAATCCAATCCACAACTCCCTTCCAATCCAATCCACCCCACTCCCCTCCCCTCCAATCCAGCCTCTCTGGTCCAGTCCAGTCAGGCCCCTCAACTCCACTCTAATTTAGCCCACTCCAAACCACCCTGCTATAATCCAATCAACCCCACCCTAATCCAATACACCCCACCCCAAAACTATCGAATCCACCCCAATCTAAACCCCCTCACCTCATTTCAATCCACTCCACCCCAATACAATTCACCCCATGTAGTACAACCACTCCAATCCACCCCACTCCCCTCAATCCAATATACTCTACCCCAATACAATCCACCCCAATATACTCCAATCCACTCAGAATCTCAGTCCATTCCAACTCACTCCACTCTATTACATCCACTTCATTCTACGCTACTCTAGAGTGTGTGGTAAACTCCACTCTGCTGGCAGAGTTCACAGAGTTTTTGTCACTCTCCACTTGGAGGGCGGAGTTTTGCAAAAACTCTGCCTACGCCACTTAATGTAGTTTACCAGAGGTCCGGCACCCAAGTGGCCTCAGACTGCCCTGAAGGACTGCAGGCATACTGCAAGTGAAGGACTCTCTGACATTCCGCTAGTAAAACTACAATTCCCAGAAGCTTCTGGTACCTAGACGTCCCCCCACATGACACGGGAACAGACCAATGGGCCTCCACCGACTCCATTCCCACCACCTCCTGTGGCTGACTCTGAATATTTCATGTCCCTGGCTGTTCCCCCATTGTTGCGTCAGCCCAGAAGCGGCCCATGCAGGAAGTGCCGTGGGCCGGGGAGGGCAGAGTGGGGGGGTAGTAATCCCTGGTTCACGGCCCACTGGAGTAATGTAAACAAATAAATAAATAAAACGAATTAAATTGCGCGCGCTGAAACGCATTTGGTCCTTTTCAGGGTGCGCAAAAAAATGTGTTTTATTTATTTACATTGCTCTGGTTTGCCGCAAGCCGGAGTTTACTACCCCCTCCCCCACCCTGCCCCTCCCCTGCCCCACCACCCCACGGCACTCCATCCATGGGGCTCTATTATATAAGACGTCCGGTACTCCGAATCTTTTGTTCCCTAAAAATGAAGAAAGAACCCGGGGCCTCATTTATGAGGTTGGGCGACACTTTTACGCCGCCGGTGCGTCACTTTTTGTGACGCACTAGTGGCGTAAAAAATCCGCCTTGTTGCACCATATTTACAAAGTGACGCATCTAGGTAGATGCGTCACTTTGTAAACCCCTGCGCCATATTATACATGCGCCAGGTATAATGTATGTAATGGGGGCGTATTGACGCAAGGAAGGGTCGTAGAAGTGACGCAGTGAAATCTATGAGATTTCACTGCGTCACTTTTAGGACTCTGTTGCGTCAAAATCTTGCGCCTGCCTCACAGCAGGGGTAAGACTGACGCAGGCTCTTTCACATGGGGCTTGCCCCATGTGAAAGGACGCATTGCTGGAGTTGCGTCACTTTTGTGACACCCTCCAGCAATGCGTCACTTTTGCGCTTACAGATACGTCAGAAATACTGACATATATGTAACTCCTTGCGACATGATGCGTCATACATTAAATATGACGCATCAGGAATGTCGCAAGGAGTGCGCACTGAGAAGTGACGCATCGATGCTTTCACGCAGCGATGCGTCATTTCTCATAAATGAGGCCCCCGGTGCCCCGACCGTTCCATCAGGTCCCAGCAGACACCAGCATCATGAGGGAGATCGTACACATCCATGTGGGCCAGTGAAGGAACCAGATCAGGGCCAAGGTGAGGAGGGTTAGTTTTTAGGTTTTTTCATTTTTGTGTTTAAGTATGCTGCCAAATCCTTTCTCACATTTGTCGATGACATCACATACATGAGAAGATTGCATTTTTAAGTTCAGCACACCCGTCCAGCGGACCTGGTGTTAACGGTCTTCAGAGTGGGTTGGAGGAGGGGGATGACTACATTTCCTGGACATCTCTGTGACACCTGCACAGCTGCCTCTCTATGTCCCAAAATGCGTGAAGGTCAGGCGGGCATAGGAGATAGGGGAATTACAGCAGAGAGAAAAGTGGGCAATGATACACTTTTCTTTATTGCTACACTTTGTAAACACAATCCATCAACACAGTTCTTCCAAGGCACCGACATTCAATTATCAATCCATCCATAAAGCACTTTTAACACTCTTGTGCACACGCAGGAAAGGGCGTAAACTCTACAGAGCTTTTATGCAACTCCACAGAATTTCGCATAGTGTAACTCCACAGGCTCCGCCCACCCCAACACCACCACACTCTATGACACTGCAGTCTATGACACAGCACTCTATCTGAATCTTCACTGAATCATTGAACTCGACTCCCTCCACTCAATTCAAAGACACTCTACTCCCCCTACTCCACAGTAAGACACACTACTTCAATAAATTTGCAACACTCTACTCCCTCCACTCCATTCTAGGACACTCACCACCACTAAATTTTAGCCATGCTAATCAGCAATCACTCTGGTGTGCAATATGGCAAAACCACATTTCCAAAGCTAATATCTCTGGCATAGGTGAGACCTATTGGCTTTGGCAACACTTTTTCCCTTTCTGTTTGAGGTCTTCCATGGAGCTATCCACACACATGTCATCAGTCTGCAAATCGTAATTAGACTCCTTTCCCTGGGTCAGTAACAAAATACTCTCACTCACTTTGCCAGTGAGACTAGCCATGACTCAGATTCCCTCCCCACCCAGCCGTGGCCGCTGCAGGTAAGAGCGGTAGAGTGGTGGGGCCAGCTGGGGGGGATTTCAACAATAAGGGAAAATTAAATAAATATTTAATTTTCCATCATGGTCGTCTCTCAAAATCCCCCCCAGCCGGCCCCACTGTCCCACCGCTCTTACCTGCAGCGGCTGTCCCCACCTCATCGTCCCACAGGCAGTACCTAGCCATACTTGGCTCAACATTCTGCACTGCTCGTCTTGTTCCTTATCTTTGTCTGTCCCTCTGTCTTTCTTGCACTGAAAAACTCAACTGATGTTTGCAGCAAAAACTCAAAGAGCAACGGTGTCTTCAAACCAGAACGTCAAACCTGCATTCTGACATTTTTATTTACTTGCATCCTCCTTAGAGTCTGATATTCTCACTTCCAAAAATTATTATTATAGCTAAAAACTTTTCACATCCGCTTTCCTCATCTGCTATGCCTACTTAATTTGCTTTTTCTCTCCCAGAACATCTAACCGTGCATCCTGTCCCTCTATTGCTGCTGCTGATTCTGCTAAATTTTTCACCTACAAAATTGTTAAACTTCAAGCTTCTTTTTCTACTCCTCCATCTTATTATTAGAAGCTCATAGCCTTCCTAGCTCTTTCCTTCTCCCATTCTCTGTATCAATATTCAATCCTAGCTCTGACTGTGAAAGACTTTACTTCTACAGGGTGCAGCTTCAACGTCTACTCTTAGAAAATCTCTTCCTTCTTCCTTGATATTGCCTACAAGAGGATTGGTAGAACTGTAATTGGCTTCCTAGCAAACTTGGAAAAAGTGACCAGTCACCACTGGTTGGGTAGTACAATTCAACAAAAACAGTGCTCATTGGGCCCCTCACAGATCTTGTAAATGTGCCTCCGCACCTGCAGCAGCATTGCTAGCTATGCCCCAGCTGCTACCTACCCTTTATATTGTGGGTACTCACAAACTTTCTCTGGGGGGCCAAATATACAGTGTGGTTTGTGTCCGAGGGCCGCACCAGTGGGGGCGGGGTCAGTGGGGAAGGGGGCGGGGCTACAGCAAAAAAAAAACGGGTCCATGAGGTTGAACACAGGTCCCTGCAGCGGACGCCTTCGCCAACTGAGCCACCAGACCTGGCATACACACATCTCTCTTTCGCTTTCTTTCTTTCTCTATCTCTCTTTCTTTCTCTCTCTATCTCTCACTCTCTCTCCCTCCCTCTCTCCCTGTCTCCCTCTGTCTCACTCACTCTGACTGTCTCACTCACTCTCTCTCCCTCTCTCTCCCTGTCTCCCTCTGTCTCCTTCCCTCTCCCTCACTCTGTCTCCCTCTGTCTGTCTCACTCCCTCTGTCTCCCACCCTCTGTCGTCCTCCTCCCTCTGTCTGTCTCCCTCCCTTTGTCTGTTGCCCTCCCTCTGTCTGCCTCCCTCCGTCTCCCTCCCTCTGTTACCCTCCTTCTGTCACCCTCCCTCTGTCTCCCTCCCTCTGTCTCCCTCCTCCCTCTGACTCCCTCCTCCCTCTGACTCCCTCCGCCCTCTGTCTCCCTCCTTCCTCTGTCTCCCTCTGCCCTCTGTCTCCCTCCGCCCTCTGTCTCCCTCCGCCCTCTGTCTCCCTCCTCCCTCTGTCTGTTGCCCTCCCTCTGTCTGTCGCCCTCTGTCTTTCTCCTTCTGTCTCCCTCTGTCTCCGTCCCTCTGTCTCCCTTCCTCTGTCTCCCTTCCTCTGTCTCCCTCTGAAACCCTCCCTCTGTCACCCTCCCTCTGTCTGTCTCCCTCTGTCTGTCTCCCTCTGTCTCCGTCCCGCTCCCTTTCCCCCTCTCCCTCCCTCCATCTGCCTCCCTCCGTCTCCCTTCCTCTGTCACCCTCCCTCTGTCACCCTCCCTCTGTCTCCCTCCCTCTGGGACACGCCACCTTAAAACGCCTTCCCTGTCGTCCTCTGGTGCTCTATGTTGGTCCCAAGGGTTGTGATGTCACTGAGCACCAGGCGGGGATTGCACAGCGCTGGGCTTGTGTCCACTGCGCACTCTGGTCCCGCCTGTTAGCTTGTGGGGGTATGTAGCAACCCCCTCCTCCTCACTCCTCAGTTTACTGGTGTGGCCCCCTCCCATGCTTCACAGTTACGAGCAACAATGAATCACTGCCTTTATGCCCCCAGGCCACCTAGTCTCAGGCCATTGTTATCTTAACGATGTGCAGCTGGACGAGGATATGCAAGGTTGCGATGTGTATAAGTCTCTCCAGGGCCCCTTGGACTTTTGCGTGCAAGGCAGCGTTATCTCCTAGCTCACAGTGATGATAGAGCGGTTCCTGTGGTCTTTTGTAGGGCTGAGCTTGGCCCACTGTATGTGGTCAATGGTGCTTTACAGGAGGACACGCCACTCAGATGCAGGGAGCACTCGCGTCGGGCTGGGATATCCCCCATATTTTATGTCTTTTTTTGTTGCACGACGAGGAGGGATCCCGCTGTGCTAGCACAGATCACACTGTGCCGTCCAGATCCCCGGAGTTCAGCCGCGAGGTGAGCTCTCTGGCCAGGAATTGCTCCGGAACCCCCCTCCTCCTCAGCGGGCCCGCACTATCCTCCGCGCTCACTGGTCTTGGCGGGGGGCACCCGTAGAGCTCCATATTCTCCCCCGACCCTCACTTCCTAGAAAACATCACGGAGCAGCACAGAGGAGTGGGCCACCTCACCAGCCAGCAGGGGGTCTGGATCTGCATTGTACAGCCCCCAGACTTCTCGGGGCGATCTTCTCCCGAAGGACCCCTCCTACCAGCCGCTCCTAGGTCGGACTCCCACTGGGTTCTGCATGACGCTGAGTGCCTGCCGGGCATTGGCTTTAGCAATTGCAGTAGCTCCGCCCAGTCAGTTTTCGGCGGCCCTGCCTGTGTGTGGCACACACACACAGCCGCTGCACCCGAGCCCTTCACAGGTCTTTAAAAGACCATTTGCATATTAATGGGGCTTCATTACATTTCACCTCTTCTTAGGCCCCTGCAGCTGCACTCTATCACTGGAATCGTACCGGCCCGCAGCAGAGTCTCTCAGAGTTGCGCTGCTGAAACCCTCAGTGCAGACACTCTAAACATTATTTTGAAAAACACGGGTACAATGTCTGCAAGGTCCGTGGGCCGCCAAGGAAGGCCGTACTATGAGTACCCGTGCTT